>NC_086361.1:8482765-8539341 GCF_036324505.1 Eleginops maclovinus | reverse complement strand
GGGAATGGAGTCCTGTAGCTGCTGGATCAACTGGCTTTCAATTGAAAGCATGGCCAGTGCATTGAGTCACAGCGACTTACCTCCAGTTTTTCTCAAAGAATCAGTCTCTCGAATTTGTGTTCCAGTTAATGGTCAACTTCATTCATTTTCCGTTTTTATTATTTATGGCTGGCGACGTATGCTGTATGCTCTTTGCTGTCCCTACCCCAATACTAGTGATGGCTGAAACAGAATCACTACAAATCAATACCTTTTGATTTACAAGATGCTCAGTCCACTGTATTGCCATTAAAATAGCATATACAGTGGGGCAAAAAAGTATTTAGTCAGCCACCAATTGTGAAAGTTCTCCCATTTAAAAAGATGAGAAAGGCCTGTCATTTTTATCATAGGTACACTTCAACTATGAGAGACAGAATGAGAAAAAAAAATCCAGGAAATCACATTGTAGGATTTTTAATGAATTAATTGGTAAATTCCTCTGTAAAATAAGTATTTGGTCACCTACAAACAAGCAAGATTTCTGGCTCTCACAGACCTGTAACTTCTTCTTTAAGAGGCTCCTCTGTCCTCCACTCGTTACCTGTATTAATGGCACCTTTTTGAACTCGTTATCAGTATAAAAGACACCTGTCCACAACCTCAAACAGTCATACTCCAAACTCCACTATGGCCAAGACCAAAGAGCTGTCAAAGGAGACCAGAGACAACATTGTAGACCTGCACCAGGCTGGGAAAACTGAATCTGCAATAGGTAAGCAGCTTGGTGTGAAGAAATCAACTGTGGGAGCAATTATTAGAAAATGGAAGACATACAAGACCACTGCTAATCTCCCTCCATCTGGGGCTCCACGCAAGATCTCACCCCGTGGGGTCAAAATGATCACAAGAACGGTGAGCAAAAATCCCAGAACCACACGGGGGGACCTAGTGAATGACCTGCAGAGAGCTGGGACCAAAGTAACAGAGGCTACCATCGGTAACACACTACGCCGCCAGGGACTTAAATCCTGCAGTTCCAGACGTGTCCCCCTGCTTAAGCCAGTACATGTCCAGGCCCGTCTGAAGTTTGCTAGAGGGCATTTGGATGATCCAGAAGAGGATTGGGAGAATGTCATATGGTCAGATGAAACCAAAATAGAACTTTTTGGTAAAAACTCAACTCATCGTGTTTGGAAGAGAAAGAATGCAGAGTTGCATCCAAAGAACACCATACCTACTGTGAAGCATGGGGGTGGAAACATCATGCTTTGGGGCTGTTTTTCTGCAAAGGGACCAGGACGACTGATCCGTGTAAAGGAAAGAATGAATGGGGCCATGTATCGTGAGATTTTGAGTGAAAACCTCCTTCCATCAGCAAGGGCACTGAAGATGAAGCGTGGCTGGGTCTTTCAGCATGACCATGATCCCAAACACACCGCCAGGGCAACGAAGGAGTGGCTTCGTAAGAAGCATTTCAAGGTCCTGGAGTGGCCTAGCCAGTCTCCAGATCTCAACCCCATAGAAAATCTTTGGAGGGAGTTGAAAGTCCGTGTTGCCCAGCGACAGCCCCAAAACATCACTGCTTTAGAGGAGATCTGCATGGAGGAATGGGCCAAAATACCAGCAACAGTGTGTGAAAACCTTGTGAAGACTTACAGAAAACGTTTGACCTCTGTCATTGCCAACAAAGGGTATATAACAAAGTATTGAGATGAACTTTTGTTATTGACCAAATACTTATTTTCCACAATCATTTGAAAATAAATTCTTTAAAAATCCTACAATGTGATTTTCTGGATTTTTTTTTCTCATTCTGTCTCTCATAGTTGAGGTATACCTATGATGAAAATTACAGGCCTCTCTCATCTTTTTAAATGGGAGAACTTGCACAATTGGTGGCTGACTAAATACTTTTTTGCCCCACTGTAGCTCCATAGTAAACACATGCAAAAAATCTGATGTCCTCTTAGATGACTCTACCTTTAATCTTTGAACAATAAAAGCCGCTCCTGTTGCTTCAGTTTCTTGATCTTTTGACCCATCAGTAAAAATTAGTAGATGATCCCCATAATGTTCTCTCACATAACACTGAAACTCAAATACCATATCCGCTTCATTGTTCTTAGTTTTAACTTCAAGCAATCCTACATCCACCTTAGGTAAATCCAATTGCCAGAGAGGTATCTGAGGCCATAAAACAGCTGGACAAAAAATTTGATTTTTTATTAACAGCTCCTGTGCCACTACCTCCCCTGTCCATCCAAAGCTTGACAGCTTTGCTACCCCCCTCTCCCAGCTTGCTTGAATCGCCACTCTAACTGGATGATCTTCCCTCTGTCCCATCAAATTAACCCAGTAATTAGCCAGTAACTGCTTTCTCCTTAACCAAAGTGGCATCTCTCCTGCTTCACCTTGCAATGCGCATACTGGGGATGTTCTCACAGCTCCTAAACATATCCTAAGTGCTTTTGTTTGAATTACATCCAACTCAGACAAAACTGACTTAGACGCAGACCCATATACAACACTTCCATACTCCATCCTAGATCTTATCAAATATACATATATTTGCTTTAATGAAGCAGCATTTGCCCCCCATTCCATTCCAGATAGGCATCTCATAATATTCAGAACTTGTTTGCACTTGTCTAAACCTTTTGTTACATGGACCCTCCAAATCATTCTTTCATCAAAAAACACCCCCAGAAATGTAAAACTCTTAACCCTCTCCACATTCTTATCATAAAGCCTCACCTTTATCTCTTCATCTATTTTCTTTCTCGTAAAGAACATAGTTTTAGACTTCTCCATAGAGAACCTAAATCCCCACTTTTCCCCCACACCTCCACTTGTGTTATTGATTCCTGCAGTTTCTTCACAATATGCTTAACATTCTTCCCTCTTTTCCATAAACTGCTATCATCTGCAAATAAAGATCTACCAATTCCAGGCTGTACTTTTGAAAAAATATCGTTGATCATGATATTAAAAATCAATGGGCTTACCACACTGCCTTGAGGGGTACCATTTCCTACAACAATCCTTTTAGAAATTTCTGGGCCCATTTTAACCTGAATACTCCTATTGTTTAAAAAATCCAGAACCCAATTAAACATATTTCCTTCAATCCCTAATGTGTGCATCTTCATTAAAAGACCCTCAACCCATAACATATCATACAACATCCAAAACATTCTCAACATCAAAAAATATTGCCACCACAGTCTCTCTCTGCTCTCTCTCGTCTCCCGTTCTCAAATACACTTCCCGGGCACTCGCACCATCCAATCAGCTCTGGAATATGAGATGACGTTGTATTAGGGATGCGAGCACTTCTTCTTCCGGTGCATGCTGGGAGATTTTCGGAGGGCGAGTGGAAGAAAAGAGCGACACTTGTTGCGTTATATTTTCCGTTTATGGGTGTTAATTTAATATAGTTTATCGGTGGTAGTTTAATTTGCTTTACTTTTTGTGTCTTTTGGTGGTGTTTTTGGGGTGTTTTGCGGGCTTCTCCTGACGGTGTCTCGCCGGCCGGCGTCTCACGTCATGGTGAATGGAGACTTTTCCAAACTCACGCGGAAGCATGGCGTTAAAATATCGGCGGCCGGCTTCCCATGCACTGTGGAGGATATCGGGCTGGCTGTGGGAGATAAGGTCGGACACAGCAGCATTAAGTGCCTGGCGCGGATGAACAGTGCAGTCGTGATCTTTCTGGACCAGGTGGAGAAAGTGAACCGCGTTATCGAGACGGGCATCACGGTGAGTGAAATGTTTGTGCGGGTGCAGCGGCTGACGCTCCCCGCAACCAAAGTGGTTCTATCAACGTCCCTCCCTTCATAACTGATGAGTTACTCAGTAGAGAGATATCCAGACACGGGAAACTTGTTTCTCCGGTGAAGAAGATGCTGTCTGGGTGTAAGTCTCAGTTACTGAAGCACGTGGTGTCTCATCGCAGACAGGTCTATATGATACTGAACAATCGGAACGCGGAGCTCAACCTCCGTTTTTACGTTAAAGTAGATGATTATGACCAGTGGCGTCATTAGGCCTATTTTAAAATATTCTTAAGCCCCCCTAAATAATTTTATGTTCATTTATTAATATTTTTTAAATTTTTTAAAATGCCGACAAATTCAATATAATGTGGCCAGAATATGAGTTCACATAAATAATCATACAACCAGTCATTATTCACTTAAATATGATCATAAATGTTAGTTTCCCTATAGTGAAAGGTAGAGAGTCAGGGTCAGTGCGTCGTTATCCAATCCATTCCACTTGTTCATAGAGCACGCCCACATCACTGAAATCCAGTCCACGTTTTCACTGCAACCTAGGTTGCACTCGTCTCTGCATCTGGGTACCCGCAGCATGTGTGTACCGGGATTGGAGCACACAGAACCGACTAGAGCAGCATAAGGAGAAGAACGTGAACAAGAATGGATATACGACATTTTTTCAAGAGAGTTAGTATTGATCACTGCTGTTGGTGACAATAAGTTAGCTCCGGCCCCCCAGCTAACAACAGAAAGTCCCATGTAATTAATGAACGAAATGCTCCCTGTTTGACAAATAAAAACCGGGCTTGCAGAGAGCCCCCTGTACAGGAGACAGCGTGTGTTGTGTGCTGTAGAAGATCTCTGTGCATGTCTTACCTTAGTTGTTTTGCAGTCAAAAGTTACATTTCAGCTCTAAAAGAACGCTGCTACATAGCTAGCTAGTTAATCTGAAATGCACTGTGAAGGTCCTGGTTGTTTATAGAGTTAGCTGTGCAGTTTATTTTTATTTTTACCATATACTATCTTTTGGGTGACTTCCTTCTGGATCATCAGCTCCAGCATCAGATACACACAGTGAAACAGGAGCTGAGCTCATTCACGTTTGATTATGTGGATAATAATGACAATAAGAATAATATAATAATAACAATAATAATAATAATAATAATAATAATAATAATACACTAAGAATAATCACACCACCACCCCTATTGACCTATAGGAGTCAGGGCAGAGAGAGTGAGAGGGGAGAGAGCTCTACTGGAAAGGTGAGTCGCAGGATAGTCATTTGTGATGCAGACAGTCTTTGAATTTTATGGGGGGACTTCCTTCTGGAATATCAGCTGTGTTTCTTACTTAACACGTGCACACAGTGAAACAAAAGCTATACAGTAAACGTCGAAGCACTTTGCCGAATAAATAAGATAAGAAAACACAAACACCAAACTTTCACTCCAAACTTTCTCAAACTCTAGCTCTCACTGCCGGTTGCTGCGTGCGCATGCACTGCACTCTCCCTAGAACCCCTCCTCTGCAAAATACGCTCCAAATTCCAAGGGCTGTTTTTACCTGGTTTTAATGGAAACACGGTTTTATCTGCGTATGCGGACGACCTCGTTGTTTTTATTAGTGACCAGAGGGATGCAGACATTTTAACCAATATTGTGACAGATTTTAGTTCAGCATCGGCAGCGAGGGTCAATTGGAAGAAGAGTGAGGCCCTCGCTGTCGGTGAGTGTCGTGGCGGTCTCCCACGTCTTCCCCAGGGCATGACATGGAAAAGAGATGGCATAAAGTACCTGGGTGTGTTCGCAGGGAACACAAATATAGTCCAGAAGAACTGGGAGAACGCCACAGAGAAGATTGAGGAAAAACTGTCCAAATGGAAGTGGCTGCTCCCGCAGATGTCTTTTAAAGGTAGAGTTTTGGTTTTAAACAACCTTGTGGCATCCCAACTGTGGCACCGTCTTACCTGTGTAGACCCTCCCTCAGGCCTACTGGCCCAAATGCAAAAGAGATTGGTAGATTTCTTTTGGGATGGGCTACACTGGGTGCCACAGGGGGTGCTGTTTTTATCTAGAGACGAGGGGGGACAGGGCCTTGTCCACCTGGCCAGCCGAACAGACACTTTTAGAGTGCAGTTTCTGCAAAGGTATCTTACCGGCCCGGCTGATTTGGTGTGGAGAGATGAGAGCAGCTGCATTCTAAGACGCGCGAGTAACCTGGGGCTGGATGCTGCTCTGTTTTTAACTGATTTAAACATTTTAAAGTTAAGTGGGCTACCTCCTTTTTATCAGGGTGTCGAGATGTTTTGGAGGTCTCCAGCTCATTGGGCATTAATACTGGTCTGATTTCTCTAGATCAGGAAAAGGCTTTTGACCGCGTCGAGCACAGCTTCTTCTGGAAAGTAATGGAGAAGTTTGGGTTCAGCGCTGGTTTCATAGCTAAGATCAAAGTGTTGTACAATAAGATTGAGAGTGATAAATCAAGTCATCATCCTTGTTGGTTTGTTGTCAGTGCAGGTTAGGTCCTGTGCTTATAATTAACTTCTGTTCTGTTGCTCTGATGTTTTAATCTATCAGCTGGTAACAATACCTTTCTTAAATCTTCTCAAACATGTATTAGCAAACTGATATAGATAAACAAATCTAAACAAAAGGTGTTTTATGCACAAAAACAGCTTTTATTTGTCCGTCAACTGTGGAAAAAAACTCAGATTTTGGAGAAAAATACAATTGTATGAAAAGACTGTAACTTTGGAAGTGCTCCACATAGTCTGACTCCAGTTTTTAATCAATTTGAGCTCAACTGTATCTTGCATTAAGGCACAAAACTAAGGATGTTTTACCCAATCTCCCCAACCTATTCCCTAATCCCTCAAAACGTACAATAATGCCAGTTGGTTATGGGTGAACCTTCCTTACTTGAACAGTAGCAATGTTGTCTCTGCAGAGTTTTTCTGACCCTTTCTCTCCGTAAAGCTTTTGAGATGGTTAATCAGCATCTGGGCAACACAAACACTTATCCCTGTCTCTTTAGTCACACACACACACACACACACACACACACACACACACACACACACACACACACACACTCAGAATACTGAAATATCCAGCAAGGTTCACACCATGCTAACGTCCGTCTCTTTTATTCTTAAACGTCCTCTTCTTCCTCCTCCTGAGCTTCGCTGCACATCCTCTCTGGATCCTGCAGCTTGTGGATCTTTATCATTGTGGATTTTGGCAGATTGCTGAAAGACATAAAACACAGGTTCTTAAAAGCACAAAGCCAGAGTAAGGAGAAGAGTAGAGCAGCGAGGCACTGTGGTAATTCAAAAGGTCTCCAGCCCGTCTAAGAGGTCAAACTGAAGCATTTCAAGGAGAACTTTCAAGTGTTTTCAGCCCCTTACTGCTGTGGTAAATTACATAAAGTGCATACAGTATAAACAGGACACTAATTATTGCTCTTCCTCATCCCGTTTCATTGCATTTTATGGTGCAGTAACACAACAAAAGAGCAAGAAATTGACAAATTTAAAATGGAAACAAAAGATCAGTTTCAAGAACTTTTCAAACCAAACTCAAAATTATAATGAAAATGTTTTCAAGGATTTCAAGCAACTGCAGGAACCCTGTTATTCAAACATGACTTATTTAATACATTAGTCTTTGAATGATATGAATGGGGAATCTGTTGGAAAATGACTAATAGAAAAAGATAGAATTATTCTAATAAATCATAATATTTCTTTATCAAGCTATAGAGACAATAATAATTCAAAAGTGCTAGAAATTTAAAATCCCTTTAAAATCATTTCACACAAATACAAAATTCATAACAAATACATAATTATATCAATTATACCTTTCACAATAAAAGCCCTAGATAAATATTATTCACAGGAATGTTTTGCATTTTTTCTGTCATTTATTCCTTGTTCCTTGTCTGTTTTGCTTCTCAGCTAGCTTTACAACTTCATTGTAAGTTTTGACTTTTAAAGAAGTCGTACATCAAAAAGACAACATGTTGGAAACTTTACACCATCTCGTAAACTTTACATTGTCCTTCCTGGTATTAATTCCCTGTTTTCACCCCCTTTCACCTTACCTATCCCTGCTGCAATATATTTCAAGCCGTCTTGTAGGTCTTCATATTTCCTCCCACTCTCCATGCAACCTCTCTTAGAACCCTTATCCTCAATCGTCCCTGCACTCTCACTTTATTTCCTCTTTTCTCGCTCCTGCCCTATATATTTCTTGTTCCCTCAACCCGTTTTACATTCATGCTATCATGTCTAGTCTGGTCTCATTTCATTACTTGCTCTCCTCCCTTGCCTCCTTCTCTCTCGTCTCACAGAGATGTGAGGAGCGTTGCCCCGGGTTCTGGCCTTGGAACAAGCGGTGGCCTTGTGATGCTCTGTTTGCTTTGCGAGGTGTTTTCTCACATAGCAGCGTTTCGTGTGTGTGTGTGTGTGTTTGTGTACCATGTACACGTCGAACTCGAGGCACCTGAAGGGAGAATCGGTGATCTACCACAGAGAGAGCATGAAGCAGAAGCTGGAGAACGAGCGCTCCTTGATGAACGCCCAAATCTTTTCATCCAACTCAATGTACCTCTTGTTGGCAGCGACTGGCTCTGGCATGAGGCACATTATTTGATGATCTTCGTACCAGTTCACATCCTCAATTGGAGATGGCCAGTAGAACTTATTCAGGTCATACCTGCCTGACCTGTGCATGCATTTGATCTGGATATTATGGTTCTCCACCATCAGGATAATGCCAGGATATTGCTGCCCATCATAATTTACAATGCACCACTGCCCGCAGTGATGGCTCTCAATCACATTTGGCCTGTGTGATTGTGGCTCTGACTGGGCTTTCTGTGTGGGTGGAACATATCCAATTGCGATATCTTGCAGACTGAAACATGGGCAGTCCCACACATTCTCGCCTGCCTGGCAGAAGCAACTTACATCCCTGTATTTCATGTTTCCAGGGGTCAAACTCAAAACCTGGTGGATCTTCATTGTCCCCTTAATTGCTGAAAGAGGAACCTGCTGCATTCTCTTTGCCCTCTCCTCCACATCTTCTTCGCTTACAAAGAACAGCTTCACCTGTGTACCTGCCTGAATCAATGCCTCATAAAGAGCTCTGGCATCTGGGATGTCTCTTCCGTGGCAGATCAAAGAATCTGCAGACCTCTTCAAGGCTCCTCCCACCCCATCCGGAGCACCCTTCCCATGGCTTGCCTCAAAGAAATTCCAGGTTGTATTTTTGAAGCCTTTTTGGTGTGGTTCCGAGCTAATCATATAGAAGTTGCCCTTTTGTTTGTATTGCGTTGCTGGCCCGTCAGAGAAAAAATGCAGGTTTTTCACATCAGAGTATTCACTCTGCACCATGTCCAGGATGGGGTCCAGATGAGCCCATATGGCCACTGGATCATGCCGTCTGCAGGGGGAGATGGTAGCAAAGGACAAGGGGGGCTGTTCATGCACATACAGAACTCCAGTGTGGAGGGTCGCTTGCTGGTGTGACCCCCCAAAATGCACCGACTGAATTTCTTTGGCGTATTTGCAGGTGAAATTCTCGCTGAAATCAACATGGATAAGGCAGTCCTTAGCAGTAAGGTTTTGTCGGAGGTGCTTGTAGGCATTGTACTGCCACCGGATGTTAAAAATGTGCCTGCGAAAGCGGAAAAGCCTTTCTTGAAACTGAGAAGCTAGCTCATCTTCTGTCACAGTCACATCTCTCTTCACTGTGATGGTGCTTTGTTTCTCCTGCTCTTGTTTGGAGTCAGTCTTCAAAAGGGTCTATGTCTGCAGAAGAAGGTGTAAGACACATCTCCATATTCAGCTACAAATTTCATGTGAAGGTTTTGCAATAAGTCACAAAGAAGCCTTCTTTGTTTCTTGACCTTCCGAATGGTGAGGGTGTTTTTTTTCCCTGTGGTCATTCTACTGACATCATCTCTCAGGTAAAACTGTCTCACCAACGCCCTTTTCCCAGAGGCATCTTCACACCTGCTCCTATGTTCTTTACCAGCTTTGTACGAGAAGCTTAAGCTCTTCTGACACAGTGCCTGGAACCTGCATCTTCTTATTTTTCTTCCATGCTGAATCGAGGCAATAGCCCTCTTTGTCTTCCCCGTTGTGGAGGCTTTGTATTTTTCCCTCAAATCATCCAGCAGAGCATAATGGAAAGTCAGTGTTTTTTTCACTGGTGAGATGACAGACTGACCTTGAAGAATTTGTCTTACTCTTGTGGATGGACTCCCAGGATTTGCTGTTTGTTGTTGTTTTGTGGAACGAGACCATCGCTTCTTGTATTTGTTGCATTTTTTTGTGAGTTGTTCTAATTCGTTCTTCAATTTCCGTATTTTTCTTTGTTGTCTTTGATTATGACTCCTACGGACTCTTCTTCCTTCTTCTCTTTGCCTATCAACAACATGAAGTATGTAAGAATATTAAATACAATGAATACTAAATAAATTAAATACAAACTCACTGACAAACACATGCAAACTGACACTTTGCACACATTATTAGTCACTCAGACACTCATTCAATCACTCATGCACATACAGTACAAATGCACATACATATCCTCTCTCTCTCTCTCTGTGTGTCTCTCTCTCTCTCTCTCTCTCTCTCTCTCTCTCTCTCTCTCTCTCTCTCTCTCTCTCTCTCTCTCTCTCTCTCTCTCTCTCTCTCTCTCTCTCTCTCTCTCTCTCTCTCTCTCTCTCTCTCTCTCTCTCTCTCTCTCTCTCTCTCTCTCTCTCTCTCTCTCTCTCTCTCTCTCTCTCTCTCTCTCTCTCTCTCTCTCTCTCTCTCTCTCTCTCTCTCTCTCTCTCTCTCTCTCTCTCTCTCTCAGAGATAAAGAGAAATTGATGAACTACTGTATATTAAATACTACATGCCACAAGGGGCTGAGATGACAAAAGAAAAAACCTGTATTAACATGTGCCAGGTCTACCTTGGGATGCTTGGTGATCTGTCTGGAGAAGAGGTTGGGGTCAAGACTGCCTGGACTACCCTCATTCGCTGCCTGCATCTGGCTTGGTACACACGCCATGCCTTTCGCTGAGCTCTCCTCTCTCTTTCACTTAACTCTCCTACATTCTTCCTTTTTTTGTTGACGATATCACTGACATAACCCTCACGCCGTTTCTTCAAGTACTCTGCCCTACGTACAGGGTCTGTATCTCTCCGCTGCCTGTATAGTTTCTGCTTTTCAGCAGCACTCAATTTGGCCATACCTGAAATATTGAAAAGTACAATAGCAAAACAAAATAACTATACAATAACTATACAAAACAAATAACTATAAAATAATTAAACTGTTTTGGTAAAGTTTTTTTCTCCACTTGATGTTTTTGTTGGACCTTTTATACAGGAATGTCATTGGTGTTACCAGTTTAGCCAGGAAGAAGAGTAACACCAATGACAGTTTGGGGGAAAAACTACAATTAAAACAAAATGGCTGCTGTGTGTGAGACCACATGCTTTCAGTGTTATCAAAAACTTAAATTTATTTGATGTATTCAAGTTTTATTTTAATTTTTCTCAACCCCATGGCTATAAACTGAGTAACACCAATGACATTTTTTAAAAAATGAAGCAAGACATCTGACTTACCTCATGTGCTTGACCACTTGACCACAGGAAATTACCTCTTGACCCGAAGGAAGTCCAAAGAAGTGACATGCAAATTTCAAAATAAAGTGTTTTGTGTAGCGATAACACCAATGACATAATTTTGGGTGACAGATATTTATTTGATATTATTAATAATATTTAACTATTTCTTAACTATTTATGTCCTAGTCATTGTATGTAATGTTAATGAACATATACATTTGATTAATTTAATTAAAAAATGTATTTTTAAAGGAAATTATACACTTCCACTTCCATGTATTGTAATTGTGACACAGCGATTCTATGAATGTGCCATTTTAAATAAGTTGATAAAATTAAATATTAATCATTAGACCAATAGAGTTTATTTTTACATTACCAAAACAGTCTTTATTCATTGAATATATATAATGTATGTGATTATCAGGACAACTTTGGCAGTTTTGGAGTCTACAAAAGTGTGTGACAGCAATATCCACCGTTTTTGGAGAATGACCCGGCTACACTGGGTGCCACAAGGGTTGCTGTTTTTATCTAGAGACGAGGGGGGACAGGCCCTTGTCCACCTGGCCAGCCGAACAGACACTTTTAGAGTGCAGTTTCTGCAAAGGTATCTTACCGGCCCGGCTGATTTGGTGTGGAGAGATGAGAGCAGCTGCATTCTAAGACGCGCGAGTAACCTGGGGCTGGATGCTGCTCTGTTTTTAACTGATTTAAACATTTTAAAGTTAAGTGGGCTACCTCCTTTTTATCAGGGTGTCTTTAAGTCTTGGACCCTTTTTAACCATAAAAGGTGTCCAAAGACTGACTGTGCACTGGTTGTTAAAAGAGCCGCTGATTCATGGAGCCAGGCTGGACGTTAGCAGCAATGAGACACCAGGACTGACGGTGGCGCTGTGCAGATCTGAGACCCTGTGCCTTCAGTAGGTGGTGGATGCAGTGGGGCCGGAGCTGAGCGATGCCCGGGCCTTGGGCTCTCTGCCTTGGGCTCTCTCCCTTATTTAACACATTATTTATAGTTAATGACCTCCAGATAAATCAAGTCATCATCCTTGTTGGTTTGTTGTCAGTGCAGGTTAGGTCCTGTGCTTATAATTAATAATAATAATAATAATAATAATACATTTTATTTGTAAGCGCTTTTCAATCCCTCAAAGACACTTTACAGATGAAAAATAAGTAATTAAAATACATTTAAAAACACAGAAACACAAGAAAACGCAGAAAAGTAGATACATTGTAAATAGAACAGCACAATACAACAGTCAGACAGAACAAAAACAGAATTAGGAAAAGTGGTGGTTAAGAATTATAGGCAGAGTGGAACAGGTGTGTTTTGAGTAGTGATTTGAAAAGTGTGAGGTCATTGCAGTCACGGATGTGGTTGGGGAGGGAATTCCAGAGGGTAGGGGCAGCAACGGAGAAGGCTCTGTCTCCCCAGGTTCTGTGCTTGGTTTTAGGGACAGTGATTAACTTCTGTTCTGTTGCTCTGATGTTTTCATCTATCAGCTGGTAACAATACCTTTCTTAAATCTTCTCAAACATGTATTAGCAAACTGATATAGATAAACAAATCTAAAAAAAAGGTGTTTTATGCACAAAAACAGCTTTTATTTGTCCGTCAACTGTGGAAAAAAACTCAGATTTTGGAGAAAAACACTATTGTATGAAAAGACTGTGACTTTGGAAGTGCTCCACATAGTCTGACTCCAGTTTTTAATCAATTTGAGCTCAACTGTATCTTGCATTAAGGCACAAAACTAAGGATGTTTTACCCAATCTCCCCAACCTATTCCCTAATCCCTCAAAACGTACAATAATGCCAGTTGGTTATGGGTGAACCTTCCTTACTTGAACAGTAGCAATGTTGTCTCTGCAGAGTTTTTCTGACCCTTTCTCTCCGTAAAGCTTTTGAGATGGTTAATCTGCATCTGGGCAACACAAACACTTATCCCTGTCTCTTTAGTCACACACACACACACACACACACACACACACACACTCACACACTCAGAATACTGAAATATCCAGCAAGGTTCACACCATGCTAACGTCCGTCTCTTTTATTCTTAAACGTCCTCTTCTTCCTCCTCCTGAGCTTCGCTGCACATCCTCTCTGGATCCTGCAGCTTGTGGATCTTTATCATTGTGGATTTTGGCAGATTGCTGAAAGACATAAAACACAGGTTCTTAAAAACACAAAGCCAGAGTAAGGAGAAGAGTAGAGCAGCGAGGCACTGTGGAAATTCAAAAGGTCTCCAGCCCGTCTAAGAGGTCAAACTGAAGCATTTCAAGGAGAACTTTCAAGTGTTTTCAGCCCCTTACTGCTGTGGTAAATTACATAAAGTGCATACAGTATAAACAGGACACTAATTATTGCTCTTCCTCATCCCGTTTCATTGCATTTTATGGTGCAGTAACACAACAAAAGAGCAAGAAATTGACAAATTTAAAATGGAAACAAAAGATCAGTTTCAAGAACTTTTCAAACCAAACTCAAAATTATAATGAAAATGTTTTCAAGGATTTCAAGCAACTGCAGGAACCCTGTTATTCAAACATGACTTATTTAATACATTAGTCTTTGAATGATATGAATGGGGAATCTGTTGGAAAATGACTAATAGAAAAAGATAGAATTATTCTAATAAATCATAATATTTCTTTATCAAGCTATAGAGACAATAATAATTCAAAAGTGCTAGAAATTTAAAATCCCTTTAAAATCATTTCACACAAATACAAAATTCATAACAAATACATAATTATATCAATTATACCTTTCACAATAAAAGCCCTAGATAAATATTATTCACAGGAATGTTTTGCATTTTTTCTGTCATTTATTCCTTGTTCCTTGTCTGTTTTGCTTCTCAGCTAGCTTTACAACTTCATTGTAAGTTTTGACTTTTAAAGAAGTCGTACATCAAAAAGACAACATGTTGGAAACTTTACACCATCTCGTAAACTTTACATTGTCCTTCCTGGTATTAATTCCCTGTTTTCACCCCCTTTCACCTTACCTATCCCTGCTGCAATATATTTCAAGCCGTCTTGTAGGTCTTCATATTTCCTCCCACTCTCCATGCAACCTCTCTTAGAACCCTTATCCTCAATCGTCCCTGCACTCTCACTTTATTTCCTCTTTTCTCGCTCCTGCCCTATATATTTCTTGTTCCCTCAACCCGTTTTACATTCATGCTATCATGTCTAGTCTGGTCTCATTTCATTACTTGCTCTCCTCCCTTGCCCCCTTCTCTCTCGTCTCACAGAGATGTGAGGAGCGTTGCCGGGTTCTGGCCTTGGAACAAGCGGTGGCCTTGTGATGCTCTGTTTGCTTTGCGAGGTGTTTTCTCACATAGCAGCGTTTCGTGTGTGTGTGTGTGTGTGTGTTTGTGTACCATGTACATGTCGAACTCGAGGCACCTGAAGGGAGAATCGGTGATCTACCACAGAGAGAGCATGAAGCAGAAGCTGGAGAACGAGCGCTCCTTGATGAACGCCCAAATCTTTTCATCCAACTCAATGTACCTCTTGTTGGCAGCGACTGGCTCTGGCATGAGGCACATTATTTGATGATCTTCGTACCAGTTCACATCCTCAATTGGAGATGGCCAGTAGAACTTATTCAGGTCATACCTGCCTGACCTGTGCATGCATTTGATCTGGATATTATGGTTCTCCACCATCAGGATAATGCCAGGATATTGCTGCCCATCATAATTTACAATGCACCACTGCCCGCAGTGATGGCTCTCAATCACATTTGGCCTGTGTGATTGTGGCTCTGACTGGGCTTTCTGTGTGGGTGGAACATATCCAATTGCGATATCTTGCAGACTGAAACATGGGCAGTCCCACACATTCTCGCCTGCCTGGCAGAAGCAACTTACATCCCACGTTTCCAGTAGAGACATTAGGTGTGGGAAACATATATCTGGTTGTTCAAGAAAAACAATGACATCATCCGCGAATAGGCCAATGATATGTTCTGTCCCCCCTACATTGACACCCTGTAGTTCCTCACTCTGCCTTATTGCCTGTGCTAAAGGCTCGACATATAAAGCAAAAAGAGTGGGGGACAGACAACAACCTTGTCTTGTCCCCCTCTCCAACTGAATTGTATTGAACAGGCTTCCGTTTACTCTGATCTTAGCTGTGGGATCTTGATAAATAGTTTTAATACATTGGATTACCTTTTCATTGAAGCCATATCTCTTTAGTACCTCATACAAGAATAACCAACTAACACTATCGAATGCCTTTTCGGCATCCAAACTAACCAGAATTGTACTTGTGCCACTTTTTTGAGCGTTGTCCAGAATATGGAGAGTTCTTCTAATATTATCGTGTGTTTGGCGTCCTTTAATAAAACCAGTTTGATCTTCATCAATCAAATCTGGTATGAGGGCCTCAAGTCTTTTGCAAATAATTGATGTATATAGTTTGTAGTCTACATTTAAAAGTGAAATTGGCCTATAGTTTTTGGAGTCTTCTTTATCTTTGCCTTCTTTGGGTAGAACGGTAATAATTGCTTCCTTCCACAATGGAGGGGCCCCATCCTCGTTATGGGTCCAGTTAAAACAAGACAGAAGCAAAGGTGTTAGCTCCTTCTGAAAGGCCTTATACCATTCTGAAGGATACCCATCACTACCTGGTGATTTACTAGCCTTTAAGCTACTAATTGCAGCTTCTAGCTCCTTAACTGTAAATTGTGACATCATTGTGTCATTCTGTGTCTCACCAATAGTTGGCAGGTCAAGTGTGTCAAGAGAACTTCTTCTTGTCTTTTCATCAGCTGATAATGGTTTAGAGTAGAGTTTCTTGTGGTATTCTTCAAATATTCTTTCTATTTCATCTGGTTCGTGTGATAATTGGTTGGTTTGAGGGTTCTTTATTTTATGAATTGTGTTAATGGCCTGTTGTTTCCGCAGGCGTCTAGCTAAGAGTCTTGTTGCTTTTGGGCCTGATTCATAGTAGGTCTGCTTTACAAATCTTGCCCTCTTTTCTATATCTGTCCTGAGTATCTCATTTATCTCTTCCCTTATCTTCTGTATTTGTTGTAATACAGACGGATTTTCTGTATTTTTATGTTTCTTCTCCAGTTCTTGCAGTTTTTCTACTTTGTGTTTATATAAAGCTAGCCGAGCCTTTTTTTGTGATGTTGTCAAAGCGATTAGTTTCCCCCGAATAACTGCCTTCATACACTGTAAAAAATAATTTGTTGTTTCAACATAAAAATATAAGTTTTTTTTTTTTTTTCATATGTATTTTTATTGGGAAACATGAGAAAAAACAACAATGAAGTAGCAGTCGTCAAACATGCATGAAATCCCCCTTTTTTTTTTTTTTTTCCAGGAACAGGATAAGGGAATGATAATGAAAACACAAAGGAAATAAAATACAAATAATAACCCACCCAAAACTGGACAAGAGTCATTAAGAAAAAATAAATAAATAAAAAGACTTAGCACAGATACAATTGTTTGATGCTCGACACACACAGCTCAACAAACAATATCGTTGATAGGACTATCAGTTACATTCCAGGGAGGTGAGAGAGTCAATGTAAGTGAGTACCGGATTCCACCTTTTAAGGAAATTATCAGACGAGCCTCGTAGTGTATATTTGATTTTCTCTAGATGGAGAAAAGACAACAAATCTTCAAACCAGGAAGATGCGGAGGGTGGCTTTGGGTCTTTCCACTGAAGCAAAATACGTCTACGGGCTATAAGAGAGGCGAAAGCTATAACATCACTCTGGTTTCTAGTCAGCATGGTCAAATCTTCAGGTACACCAAAAATAGCAACGTGAGGACTGGGTGACAATGAAATATTGAGAGCCTTAGATACAGTGTCGAAAAACACAGACCAAAATGCAGCCAATTTCGAACAAGAGTAGAACATGTGAGTATGATTGGCAATTGACGAAGAACATCTATCACAGATATCACTTGAGCCTGGAAATAATTTAGAGAGTTTTGCTTTGGTGAAATGTATTCGATGCAAAACCTTGAACTGAATCAGAGTCAGTCGGGCACAAGAGGACGTAGAATTTACTCTTTTAAAAGCAATTTCCCACCATTCATCTGTGAGGTCAAGCCCAAGTTCCCTCTCCCACTTGCCCACAGCCCCAGCAAGTGGAGAGGTCCCAGCCGATATAATGAGGTCATATAGTACAGTTATACTACCACTTAACTTATTAAGTGAGAGGATGTCATCCATCAAGGAATTAGCAGTCAATAGTGGGAATGAAGCAAAGTGAGTACGGGCACAGTCTCGTGCTTGGAGAAATCGAAACAGACTAGAATGTGGCAGATCAAACTTATTGCGAATATCCTCAAAAGTTGCGAATGTCCCGTCAATGTATAGGTTAGAAAAAACTACTATGCCCTTTCTTTTCCACAATGCAAAGGTTTTGTCAAATTTGGATGGGGTAAACAAGTGATTATTAAGGATGGGGCTATGGGGAGAGGGAGAGGAGAGTTTAAAGTGCTGCCTGAATTGTTTCCAAATTTTTAAAGACGATATAACAATTGGGTTTGAGGTATATTTGGAGGGGCAAGATGCAAGGGGGGCACAAAGCAGAGCAGACAGAGAGGCTGCATGACAACTACGAGCTTCCATTAGGCACCAATCAGCATCAGAGGAACTATGCCAAAGACGTAATTTCTGGATATTGGCTGCCCAATAATAAAATAGGAGGTTCGGTAGAGATAAGCCACCATCTTTGTCACGTCTCTGAAGAGTAGTCCTGCGTGCCCTTGGAGTCTTACCAGCCCAGATAAAAACAGAGATCATCCCATCTAGCTTATTGAAAAACTGTTTTGGTAAAAAAATTGGCAGACATTGGAAAAGAAAAAGAAATCTTGGTAAAAAGTTCATCTTAATAGATTGGATCCTACCAAACAAAGAAAGAGGGAGGGTACTCCATCGTTGTAAATCCGCCTTTATATCTGTGACTAGCTTAGAGAAGTTTGTTTCATGAAGGGAAGCAAGACTGCGAGTTATAGTTACACCCAAATACCGGAAACTCGTAGGAGCCAGGTGGAAAGGTAGGGCATGAGCTGGGATGCGAGTAGCTACTTCATTTACAGGGAAACACTCACTCTTGTCAAAATTTACCTTATAGCCTGAAAATGACCCAAAACTATTTAGGAGTTGCAGAATGTCACCAATACAGTTGACTGGATCGGAGATATAGAGTAAAAGGTCATCAGCATATAGCGAGACCCGGTGATCCAACCCAGCCCTGCGCATGCCTGTGAAAAGTGGAGATGACCTCAGAGCAATGGCAAGGGGCTCTATTGCCAAGGCAAATAATAAGGGGGAAATCGGACAGCCCTGCCGGGTGCCCCTCGTCAAGGGGAAGAATTTAGACAGTTGAGAATTTGTTTTTACGCTAGCAGTAGGGTTAGTATACAAAAGCCTAATCCATGACACAAACCGAGATCCAAAACCAAATTTATGAAGTGTAAAGAATAAATAGTCCCACTCCACCCGATCAAAAGCCTTCTCTGCGTCTAATGAGACAATCATCTCAGCATCTGGTGAGACTGCAGGGGAAAGCACAATATTAAGTAACCGTCTGATGTTAGAAGATAATTGACGACCCCTGATAAAGCCAGTCTGGTCCTCAGAGACAATACCTGGTAAACACGGGTCCAGGCGCAGAGCTGCCAACATACACGATTTTGGCGTAGCAGATACGATTTCCAGGCCCTAATTACGCCGCTACGCTTGACTTGAATATCCTACGCATTACCCAACAAATCGAAAAATGAATCGTGTAGCTGGCAGCCTCGTCCCTGTGTTGACATCCAACCAGCCCTAAAGCTCACATATAAGCCGTTTTATGATTCGTCCCTTGCGTTGACAAAGAGCCAATAGGATCGGCTGTACTTCTTTTTTGTAATACCCTCACTACTGTTACCAGGATGCTATGCTGTTTTGGCTCCCGCTGTTGATGAAGAATTCTATTCATGTAGACCAGTGCCGTGCGGTGAGCTCGTAGCTGGCTTTCAGAGTCAGATATGTGAAAAATATGTGAAGTCAATAGAGTTTATTAAAACATAATTCAATTGGCAGCTTGCACATTGACTACTGGTTGTTTTTCATATTTTATCTCAGCATTCTTCACACACACCTATGATAGGTACAACGAGTTGGCAGTTGGTAGCTAGAGAACTCGTGTTAATAACTGGTAGGCTAATATATTATTTCATGCGAAGATGCACAGGCACCCTGAGGATTTTTACCTTTACCCATTGAAATACAATGAGTTAAATCGGGGAAACTATAACATCAGCTCGATAACTAGCTATCATTACATGCGAATTGAACGCTTCCATTTAAATCGTTTAGGTTATTTAAGTCTCTTGAGCTAGCTAGCATAGCAACTAGATAACTATAGCAACCAAAAAACACAACTTTAGCTGCACAGTTTAATTTCTCAAACTCAGCTCACCAATACATAAAAAAAAAGATCGTTGGGTTCAAAGTGATCACAACGACGTTGTATGATGTTAAATGGATGACAGACATTAAACAATCCCCTCGGAAACACTCGGATATCAATGTAATCTTGGCTAATAATTAAACGTACTGGTGGCTTTCCATTCGTCTGCATTTGCATTGTTGTATTTTGTGGCAGATTCATGGGGGTAAATCATTATGGTTACATACTGTTACATATATATATCGGGGTAAAATCCATCAAGCATCTTTGTAACACAGCAGGGAGGCATTATACAGGAGGGAATATTTCCTCACTTGCATCTTTGTTACAGAGCAGGGAGGCATTATACAGGAGGTGCTAATTTCTCACTAGCTCCGCTTTGTGAGGGATTGCTCAATCTGACGTGAGGCGCCGCTCTTTGCCTTACCCCGCTTGTCTCCTCTGCTCAGGTCACGAGCAAATTCAGCTATTTTGGTTATAAAATTATTTAAGATCATTGGAATCATACAAAAATTACATTTATAGCACAGATAAGTAGAACATATTAATATCTGGGTTTTTTTCATTATATAATTTAACATATGTGTTGTGTTTTTATTATCTTAATTTCTAATGGACCAATGATAATTCGTGAATACACTATGCCCGCGAAATCGCGGAGCGAGCTGTCAGTTGAAGTCTATCAAAAATGGATGGTGAACGTACTTGTCCTCCGCTGAAAAAGCGGCGAATTTCTGAACAGCGCTTCAAGCTAGAATATAACGCAGAATGGCCGACCATCACCCGGTCGAAGCTGGACGACTTCCACGCTTACTGTATGTTGTGTAAGACAGATTTTAGCGTGAGGCATGGGGGCCGACACAACGTTGAAAAGCACATCAGGACTGCTAAACACACGTCATACAAGGCGGCAGTGGAAGCTACAAGGCCCATCGCGGGCTTCTTTACGGTTGACAGTGACACCAGTGTCATAAATGCCGAAGTGCTCGCTGTGGACTTTCTGGTGGAACACAACATCCCGATCGCGGTGGCCGACCACATCGGGCCACTGGTGAAAAAGATGTTTCCGGACTCGAAAATCGCTGGTAAGGCTCAAATGACAAATAGCCTCAATTCATCTCAAGCATTCATAGGCATAGATTTATATCTGTATACTGTCACAATACACTCTACAATCTGTACAGACTATATAAAACAGTTACAGTACTGCCCTGGTTGATAATCTGATTTAAATCTTGCAAATTAATCATTGCTAATTTATAGCCTACTGATACTGTATCATTCTAATAAACATTTTTCATTTTATGTAAAGGTGAAAAAAAAATAGCCTAGGCCAATTTACTCTACAGAGGATTAATATCATGATTGTAATTCTGCAATTCTGTGTAATCTAGAGTATAATCATGATAATACAATGCAATATTTTTGTGATTGCAATTGCAGGAAAGTATGGGTCTGGTCGCACAAAGAGCAGCGCCATTGTTGGAGCTCTTGCCAAGGAGGATGCGTCTGTGATCACGGAGGCAATGAGGACAGCTCCATACTCCCTAGCCACGGATGGGAGCACTGACTATGGAGACTGTAAGCTGTATCCTCTTGTTGTGAAGTACTTTGATCGAGGACTTGGGCGTGTTCTGACAGTACTCCTATCTTTGCCAGAGTGTCATGAGGCATCTACTGGGCAGAACATATTCAAACTCATTGACAATGAACTTGAGAAACGTAGCATATCCTGGGACAACTGCATGAGTTTTGGGGCAGATAATGCCATGGTGATGCAGGGACTCAAAGCTGGCACGGCAGGCTACATCAACAAAAAAAACAGTGCAGTATATGTGCTGGGATGCCCGTGCCATCTAATTCATCTAGCTGCAGAAAAAGCTGCTGCTCAGCTTCCAGTGTCCATTGAAGAGCTGCTGGTGGACATATACTTCTACCTAGATAAATCCAGCAAGAGGAAACAGGGACTGAAGAAATTTCAGGATCTGTGTGGAGTGGAAATGAGAAAGATTGTTAAACATGTAAGTACGAGGTGGCTCTCTTTAGATAAATGCATCGCCAGGTTGTTGCAGCAGTGGCCTGCATTGCTGCAATACTTTGAGTCAGAACAGTCTGGTCACAGCAGCAAGGACAAGACCACGCAGAGCAGCAGCAAGGACAAGACCACGCAGAGCAGCAGCAAGGACAAGACCACGCAGAGCAGCAGCAAGGACAAGACCACGCAGAGCAGCAGCAAGGACAAGTCCACCCACAGTGTTAGCAAGGACACATCAACCCACAGTAGCGGCAAGCAAGGACAATTCTCAGTTTGATTTGGCAGGCTATCTCTTTCGCCAACAAAACCTAGCCAAATTCTGTCAGGGAAAGAAAACACCAGCAGCTGCAACCACACAGCCCAAGACTGCAACGGCAAAGCCCAACACATCTAGCGCTGCACCCACTCGGCCCAAGACATCTAGCACTGCACCCACTCAGCCCAAGACATCTAGCGCTGCACACACTCAGCCCAAGACATCTACCACTACACCCACTCAGCCCAAAACATCTAGCACTGCACCCACTCAGCCCAAGACATCTAGCACTGCACCCACTCAGCCCAATACATCTAGCACTGGAGCCACTCAGCCCAAGACAGGGGCACAACAGAGAGTGCAGAGGGCATGTCAACATCTGCAGGACCCAACATTCCATCTTTACTGCTACTTTCTAAGTGCGGTCCTGCCAATATTTGATGAGGCCAACACTCTGCTGCAGCTAGACAAACCCTGCATACAAATACTACACAGGACTTTGACCACACAGCTGAAGAATCTCTTGAAACGATTTGTGAAGCCTCAGGTGATCAATGCAGCTGCTAAGGTTCACCAGGTACCATTCAGGGAACCAAGCAACCAGAAGAGCAATGAGACCTTGTTCATTGGGCAAAACACCAGAGACTTCATAAGAGATCACCCTGAGCTTGAGGAGCTGCAGCTTGCCCAGGTCTTCAGCGCTGTGCGGGCATTCTACATGAAGGCTGTTGAGTACATGGTGAAGAGGTTTCCCTATGATGACCCAGTGATAAGGAATGCTTCTGTGGCTGACATGTCTGCACGGGACAGCGCAGACTTCAATTCTGTGAGGTACTTCACAGGCAGATTCCCCTGCTTGAAGATGAGTGCTGAGGAGATGGACAAGCTTGAGGGTCAATTCATGACCTACCAAACCGATGCTCTGCCAGAAAGCATCACCAGCTGTGACAGACCAGACACACAGTGGCACCTGATGAGTCAGCTGAAGGATGGAAATGGCCATCTCAAGTACCCTTTACTCTGCAAGGTAATGCTGGCTATCCTCTGCATCTTCCATTCCAATGCAGACTGCGAACGCATCTTCAGTCTTGTCACAAAAAACAGAACGGAGTTCAGACCTAGTATGGGAATGGAGACCCTGAGTAACCTCATTACCCACAAACAATTCATGGTGGCAAAGGGGTCTGTCTGCTACAAGCAGGCGTACTCCAAGACAACTCTTGCCAAGGCCAAGTCAGCAACCTATGACCATCTAAAGTGAGAGGTTGATGAGATGGTCATGTCACAGCCAAAGGTTCCCTTGAGTTGAACTCTGTTCTAAAAAAAGGCTGTGTAAAGGTTTTTCATGTGTTATTGTTCAGTATTGTTTCATGATGAATTCTGTTCGGTTAATAAACATATTTTTGTTGTGTATGTTGGTGTTTAATTGTGTGCAACAGTACAGGGAAAAGGAGAAATTATACACGAAAAACATGTCCTAATATGACCTAGATTGCATCTCAGAGCATGTAAAGTCTCTGGCTTCTGATAAGATAAGATAACTTTTATTAATCCTGTAAGGGAATTGCACATGTTATAGCAGCAGGGTGATAGGAAAAGGAATAGGGAACTATATATACATACAATTTACAGTAAAATAATAACAGTTGAATACAAAAGATAAATAGAAATAAGTAAAGTAAAAATGAAATAAGGGGGCATTCGGGGGGCTTCGGCGGACCTCGGACCCCCGGCTTCGAAAAAAATTTTGCCTCGCTCCGCTCGGCCTGCTACTATTTTCTAAAACACAATGTTGGCAGCTCTGCAGGCGGTTCGCCAGTACCTTAGCAAGAAGTTTGACATCCGCGTTCAAGAGACTTATAGGTCTCCAGCTACTACAATCTTCTGCTTTTTTGCCTTTTTTGAGAATAAGGGAGATTGAGGCCTGTCTTAGTGTTGGGGGTAGAGTACCATTTTTCAGGGAATCATTAAACATATCTAATAAAAGGGGAGCTAACTGGGCCGAGAACTTTTTATAAAAATCTACAGGAAAACCATCCGGGCCTGGGGCCTTGTTATTTTGCATCTTCCTAAGACTGCCAGTTATCTCCTCTAGAGACAGAGGGTCGTCCAAGCTATCACGCGTGAGAGTATCAATATTAGAGATATCCAGACTGTCAAAAAAATGCTCTATATTTGTATTGTCTATAGGGGGTTCAGATGTGTACAGCTTGGAGTAAAATGTGGTAAAGGCATCGTTTATTTCAGTAGGATTCGTAGTGAGGGAATGTGAGGAGTCATAGACCTGTGTAATAAACTGAGAAACTGACTGGTGTTTAAGCTGCGATGCTAAGAGGCGACTAGCCTTATCACCGTATTCATAATACGTACCCCTTGTCCGTCTAAGAAGATACTCAGCCCTGCCAGTGGAAAGCAAATCAAATTTGGATTGAAGCTTACGCCTCTCAGCATACAATTCAGGAGTGGGAGAACTCGAGTACTGTCTGTCTAATTTACTAATAGCGTCAACCAAATCCTGCTGTTCTTTTGTCTTTTGTTTTCTAGAGTGAGCATTATACGAAATAATCTCTCCTCGCATCACTGCTTTAAAAGTTTCCCAAAGAAGGGAGGGGGAGGTGGATTCAGATTTATTATTATCAATAAAAAAGTCTATTTGCTTTGAAATATGCTCACAAAATGTTTTGGTAGCTAACAGGCCTGTATTAAATCTCCAGGGCCCACACCTTGGACTAGGGGAGAGAGATAGCTCTAGAACAAGAGGAGCATGATCAGAGATGACGATAGCAGAGTATTCAGTCAGTCCAACAGAAGACAGAAGGGCTTTATCTACAAAAAAATAATCAATGCGTGAGTAAACACGGTGAACTAGAGAGAAGTATGAAAAATCCCTTTTAGTCGGGTGGAGAAACCGCCATGGGTCAATACAACCCACCTGGTTCATAAATGTGGATAGTGCTCGAGCCATACAAGAAGGGGTAAATCTTTTGGGACATGACCTGTCTAACTGTGGATCAACTACAAGGTTCAAATCACCCCCGAAGATGAGGCGGTGTGTGTCCATATTTGGTAAAGAGGAGAAAATTGAGGTCATAAAATTTGGATTATCAAAATTTGGGGCATATACATTAACCAAAATCACTGGGGTCTGATATAGCACACCTTTGACTATAATATAACGCCCTCCGGGATCTGAAGTAGTTTGTTCAGCTGAAAACTGAACACGTTTGTGTATTATGATGGCTGTGCCCCTGGCTTTAGAATTGAAATTTGAATGAAAAACCTGCCCCACCCAAGGCTTACGAAGCCTAGCATGGTCATTCACACAAAGGTGCGTTTCCTGGAGAAAAGCAATATCAGTATTGAGACTTTTTAGGTGTGAGAACACTCTCGACCTCTTAATTGGTCCTCCCAGTCCCCTGACATTCCAGCTAATAAATCTAACAGAGCCTACAGACCCTCTCTGACCTGTATTCTGGTTAGTCATTAATTAAAATCATCAACCATATGTAACATAACAAGCGTAGTGGACAAGCATCATACACACCAGTAACATTAGATATTAAAAACAAAGACCCTCCCCTAGACAAACACCCAACCTTTTCCCAAAATAACCCTCTACTGAAAAAGAAAAAACACATATCTTTGAGGACAAATGAAAACAAAGAAAACCTTAAGCTCAACATTGCGGTTAGCAAAGTGAGTAGCAGGATAAACCTTTGCTAAACAACCAGTTGACCACGCAGTGGTATCCCCTCCTACAATATCAAATTAAATTAAACACCACTAGAACGATTCTGTTTTTAGAACAGACAAATTGGCAACGATCTACAGTCCAACAGAACAAATGCTGGCAGGTGACTAAACACCAGCAGAGGACAGTGCTGCACTCACCCGGAAAAAATGATGAGTCCAAACAGAAAAACACGGGCTTGGTGAGCAGGCTAAACGGAATTAGCCTAGCCTAGCAAAAACACACCCGTAGGCAACAACGGAGTTATCAAAAAAAGTAAAATCAACCCGTAGCGAAATGGAAACACGGCAGCTTAAGTCTTATGAATGCGTTCTTGATAGAAGCGATCAGCCAGCTCGGGAGTGTCAAACAAGTGGACCATACCGTTGAAGGTGACTCTCAGCCGGGCGGGGTAAATCATGCCGAATCGCACTCCTTTTTTGTAAAGCTGGGACTTCACATTATTGAAAGCGGCTCTCTTCTTAGCAATAGTGGCGCTGAAATCCTCGTAGAATTTGATCCTGTGCCCTCGGTAGGACATCTCCCGGTGTTCCTTGGCCCATTTCAAAACCTGCTCCTTCTCAACGTAGCGATGGAAACGGACAATTATGGGCCGAGAGCCCTGGCTGGGTCTGGGTCTCAGGCTGCGATGTGCGCGATCGAGCTCCGGGCCGGAGTCAGGTAAGACATCTCCAGCCACCTCCTTGAATAACTGAGACATAAACTGCCTAGCGTTTGCACCTTCCATATCTTCAGGAATACCCACGACTCTGAGGTTCTGACGCTTGGAGCGCGATATCAAGTCCTCCACTGTAGCGTGTAGCGCTGAGTTATCATCCGACACGGAGGCTAGCTGGTTCTTCAAGGTCGCCACGTCTTGCTGCAGGCTAACGATGTCATCTGAGTGGGAAGACAGTGTGCTCTCGATCTGTGATATGGTGGCGGTGTGAGTCGCCACAGTGTTGGTTATAGATTCAAGTGTTGGGAGTATCGGGGCCATGGCTTCCGACAAGGCAGCGTTGAAATCTTCCTTAAGACTTTCGCTCAATTTCTGGAGCTCAATGACTAGCATCTCAGCCGTTAACTGTGTAGGCCCCGTCGACGACATTTTCTGCTTGTCCTCGAGTCCCGGGAATGAATCAGTCATTCGCTGCTGGGTTTTACCGATCCGTCCACCCTTGCTCATCGTAACGGTGTGCAATATTGTTCCGTTTAACTCTATCAATGTAGTCTGTACCAAAGTTTAAATAAAATTCGGCGTTATCTTAGTAAAATATTATGAAAAATGCGGAGCTGATAGCAACTGCGTCCTCCTTCTACATGCTCAAACCGGAAGCCAGCCATAAAAATATAAGTTAAAGGGCTGCCTTAAAATTCTAAGTCAATTGAACAAACATAATTTGTTGTTCTAACACTACTTTATGTTGTCTTGATTAAAAATCTCTTGTTATGTAAACCTCTGCTTTAGTTGGGTTGATTTGAAATTAATAATTGATGGAACTTCTTTTGCTTTTGGGCTGAACTTAAAAATGTATTTCAGCATAATGAAAAATGGTAAGTTCAGTAAACCTTCATTTAGTCTATTTGATATGGATTAGTTATTGGATTGAACTGCTTAGTTTAGTTGTTTGAACATATGAATCTACTTTATCTTAATTGAATGTGTCTGGTGATTTGCATTAAATATACTAATTGAATGAACTTATTAAACAATATTTCTTTGAACTTAGTCAATTTCAACATAACTAATGTGGCCTGGTTAAAGTTGATTACACTTAAAATCCATTTCACCATATCATTAAAAAAAAACATGATTAGTAAATAGATGCCTATAAAAAAGATAAGCCATGTCACTTTAGAAACAGTGATTAATGTAAATATGATTTCATGTTCATCTTGGACAGGAAAGGAACACTAGAAACAAACCTTGTTACAAACCTAATGACAGTTTTAAGTTTTAGGCATTAAGTAAAAACGTAATAAAATGTAAAAATACTTGAAAATGAAATTTGTCAATTGAAAAAATACTGTAAATGATTTGAAATTATACTATTACTCTACCCTGCACTGAAGGTCAATGAAAAAGGAATCCACACTTCAAGTGTACTCACAGGTTCTAAGATGCCTGTTATTTGCAGATGTGATAAGAGAGAGAGCACACTACAAGTCTTTAGTGTTTGCTTGCATCACACTACTTTTTTATTGACCAGACAAACATTTGGTTCACACAGAACTACAGACCTCCTTCGGTCATATCTCACTGGGGTCAGATGCTGAGCATTCAAAACATTCAAGCTTGTGTGTGTGTGTATGCATTTACATTTACAAGTCAGGGAAACTTTATTCCACCAGCCATTCTTACCTCCTTCTCAGATATTGCCTAATTGTTTCTTGGGGTCTTTTTTATTCCATTGTGATTACAAAAGATAATTTACCGCTATTATTAAATCTGACAGTTTTAGACGTTTGGCAATGCAGAGAGAACATTTCACACCAGTCTTCTTATCTTACTCGGGTAAAAACCTTGTTAAAAATCAAACAAGCAAAAAAAGATTTTTGCACAATTCAACCAACCGAGTTTAACCATGTTGAGCTCAAACGTCTTATGCCATATTACAAAGTTTTTCGCAAGAGTCTGTTTCTCAATCCATGGACAAGTGAAGAACACTGCCCTCCACCGATGTTCATCAGGACCTTCTGAGTAACTTCAAATGTATACCTCAATTCTTTAGGATAGTCTATGTTGAGGGCAAAAAGAAGACCCATTAGCAAGGTTTCAATTCAAGGTTTCAAGGTTTTATTTGTCATATGCACAGCAGACACAGCATATATGTTGGCAATGAAAATCTTATGTCGCGTGCTCCTCCAACAACTCAACATACATGGTGCAAATAAGATAAATAAAATAGTGCAAAAAGAGAGAAGAATATTTACAATATCAACAATAAAGATTTGAAGATGTGAAATATATACATATGTGGAATACATTGAAAGTATTTAAATACTTTACACTGTTGAATGAGGAGGTATGGACAGATGCATATATTATGTATAACAGATGTATATGGCAGATATGTACAATATATAGATATGTAGAGCAAGATGGCGCCGAGGATGGCTGCCGTGTCTCGAGCTCCTCACCAACTCCACATCTTAGTGTTTTTATTGTTTTACTTTGTTGGTTGTTTTTAACTTTTTTTTGCAACATGCAAACCGCCCAAGCGAGCCCTATCATCCAATATGATAGAGAACAACTTTTACACATCAGGTCGCTGGTGGACAGCAATAATCCACGACGACCTGCAAACAATGGAGAGTCTCCGTGTTTACCTGCTGGAGCTCTAGCTGTGGAGCGCAGGAGGAAGAGACCACGAGGCTCCCGGGCCGGGGTCCTGGTCAGGCTGAGGAAACGTGAAAACAGGCCTCCTCTACCGAGTTTACTTCTGGCAAATGTCCAATCCCTGGATAATAAGCTGGACGAACTCCGTAGCAGGGTGGCATTTCAACGGGACATTAAGACCTGTAATGTTTTGGTTTTCACGGAGACTTGGCTCGACCCCACGATACCGGACGCCGCCATTGCTCCACACGGATTCTCCATTCATCGCCAGGACCGGACAATAAACTCAGGGAAGAGCAAGGGAGGAGGTGTCTGCTTCATGATTAACAACAACTGGTGCTCAGATGTGGAGATCATTTCTTCGGACTGTTCTCCCAGCCTAGAGCACATCATGATCGGATGCCGGCCTTTTTATCTGCCGAGGGAGTTCACATCTGTTGTTCTAACAGCAGTGTATGTTCCGCCGCACGCTGACAACAACACAGCGCTGGAGGAGCTGTATGGGATTATCGACAGGACAGAGACTTCTCGGCCAGAGGCCGCATTTATTGTGGCCGGGGATTTTAACAGAGCCAACATGAAGAAAGTCCTGCCGAAATACTATCAGCACGTCAGCTGCCCCACGCGCGGTGGAAATACACTGGACCATGTTTACACTCCTTTCCGGCATGGATATAAAGCCCTCCCCCGCCCCCCCTTCGGCAAGTCAGACCACATATCTCTTCTTCTGCTCCCCGTTTACCGGCAGAGACTGAAGAGGGACCGACCTGTGACAAGGACAGTGCAGCGTTGGTCCGAGCAGTCTGACTCTGCTCTCCGCCACTGCTTTGGCATCACGGAGTGGTGTGTGTTTGAGGAGGACGATATAAACACACACACTGACGCGGTCATTTGCTACATCGGCAAATGCATCGATGACGTCGTGCCGCGGATTACTGTACGGACATTCCCAAATGAGAAGCCCTGGATAAACGGCGAGGTCCGAGCTAAACTTAAAGCACGGGCCATCGCGCACAGCGGCGGTGATTTGGATGAGTACAGGAATTCCAGGTATGCACTCCGGAGAGCTATTAGCAGTGCAAAAAGACAATACAGGGACAAGGTGGAGTCGAACTACAAGGGCTCCAACGCCAGAAATATGTGGTCTGGACTAAAAACAATAACTGACTACAAAAGGACAACGAGTGGTGCTGAGGAAGTGTCTGCATCTCTCCCAGATGAACTGAACACATTTTATGCACGCTTTGAGAAGCCCCCGGCTGTGGAGGCACAGAAGGCCCGGGATCCCTGCTCACTGGTTTTAACCAGTGCAGATGTGTGTAGATCTCTGAAAAGGATCAACGCACACAGGGCTCCAGGACCTGATGGCATCCCTGGCCGTGCTCTCAAGGTGTGTGCAGTTCAGCTGGCAGATGTGTTCACAGACATTTTCAATAGGTCACTGCTCCAGTCTGTAGTCCCCACATGTTTTAAAGAGTCCATCATTGTCCCTGTCCCCAAAAAGACAAAACCCATCTGCCTCAATGACTACCGCCCAGTTGCACTCACCTCCATCATCATGAAGTGCTTTGAGCGGTTAGTCAAAACTTTTATCACCTCCTCCCTCCCTGACTCACTGGACCCCCTGCAGTTTGCCTACAGAGCAAACAGGTCCACGGATGATGCCATCTCCCTCACCCTCCACACTGCCCTCTCCCACCTGGACCAGAGGAACACTTATGTGAGAATGCTGTTCATTGACTACAGTTCAGCATTCAACACCATTGTGCCCTCCAAGCTCATCATTAAGCTCAGGGACCTTGGGCTCAACAGCGCCCTCTGTGACTGGATCATGAGCTTCCTGACGGGCAGATCCCAGGCAGTGCGGATGGGGAACATCACATCCTCCACCTTGACCCTCAACACCGGAGCCCCTCAGGGTTGTGTGCTCAGCCCTCTCCTCTACTCCCTGTTCACGCACGACTGCGTGGCCACACACAGCTCCAACACCATCATCAAGTTTGCTGACGACACGACCGTCATCGGCCTGATCACAGACGGCGACGAGACGGCGTACAGAGAGGAGGTCAGAGCCCTGACATCTTGGTGCCAGGACAACAACCTCCATCTCAACGTCAGCAAAACAAAGGAGCTGATTGTGGACTACAGGAAGAGGCAGAGAGAGGCACACACACCCATCACCATCGACGGGACTCCTGTGGAGAGAGTCAGCAGCTTCAGGTTCCTCGGGGTAAACATCAGTGAGGACCTGACATGGACACATCACACCAGGGTCATATCCAAGACGGCTCGACAGCGGCTCTTCTTCCTCCGCAGGCTGCGGAAGTTCAACATGGACTCCAGGATACTCTGCAACTTCTACAGGTGCACCATCGAGAGTATCCTGACTGGCTGCATCACCGCCTGGTATGGCAGTTGCACCGCCCTCAACCGTAAGACTCTACAGAGGGTGGTGAAAACTGCTCAGCACATCACCAGGACGGAGCTGCCATCCATGGAGGACCTCTACACCCAGCGGTGTAGGAAGAAGGCCGGTAGGATATTAAAGGACCCCCATCACCCCAGCAACAATCTGTTCTGTCTGCTGCCGTCTGGCAGACGGTACCGCAGCATCCGGACCAAGACCACCAGACTCAGGGACAGTTTTATACCACAGGCTATAAGACTACTGAACTCCTGAGCTCTGTGAATGTCTACTCACATCTGTTTATAGTACACACATACATATATATATATATTATACACATCTGCCATACATATCTGTTTATAGTACACATATCTGTATATTATACATATCTGCCATATACATCTGTTATACATAATATATGCATCTGTCCATACCTCCTCATTCCACAGTGTAAAGTATTTAAATACTCTCAATGTATTCCACATATGTATATATTTCACATCCTCAAATCTTTATTGTTAATATTGTAAATATTCTTCTCTCTTTTTCACTATTTTATTTATCTTTTGCACCATGTATGTTGAGTTGTTGGAGGAGCACGCGACATAAGATTTTCATTGCCAACATATACGCTGTATCTGCTGTGCATATGACAAATAAAACCTTGAAACCTTGAAACCTTGAATGTGTACTATAAACAGATATGTATGGCAGATGTGTATAATATATATATATGTATGTGTGTACTATAAACAGATGTGAGTAGACATTCACAGAGCTCAGGAGTTCAGTAGTCTTATAGCCTGTGGTATAAAACTGTCTCTGAGTCTGGTGGTCTTGGTCCGGATGCTGCGGTACCGTCTGCCAGACGGCAGCAGACAGAACAGATTGTTGCTGGGGTGATGGGGGTCCTTTAATATCCTACCGGCCTTCTTCCTACACCGCTGGGTGTAGAGGTCCTCCATGGATGGCAGCTCCGTCCTGGTGATGTGCTGAGCAGTTTTCACCACCCTCTGTAGAGTCTTACGGTTGAGGGCGGTGCAACTTCCATACCAGGCGGTGATGCAGCCAGTCAGGATACTCTCGATGGTGCACCTGTAGAAGTTGCAGAGTATCCTGGAGTCCATGTTGAACTTCCGCAGCCTGCGGAGGAAGAAGAGCCGCTGTCGAGCCGTCTTCGATATCACCCTGGTGTGATGTGTCCATGTCAGGTCCTCACTGATGTTTACCCCGAGGAACCTGAAGCTGCTGACTCTCTCCACAGGAGTCCCGTCGATGGTGATGGGTGTGTGTGCCTCTCTCTGCCTCTTCCTGTAGTCCACAATCAGCTCCTTTGTTTTGCTGACGTTGAGATGGAGGTTGTTGTCCTGGCACCAAGATGTCAGGGCTCTGACCTCCTCTCTGTACGCCGTCTCGTCGCCGTCTGTGATCAGGCCGATGACGGTCGTGTCGTCAGCAAACTTGATGATGGTGTTGGAGCTGTGTGTGGCCACGCAGTCGTGCGTGAACAGGGAGTAGAGGAGAGGGCTGAGCACACAACCCTGAGGGGCTCCGGTGTTGAGGGTCAAGGTGGAGGATGTGATGTTCCCCATCCGCACTGCCTGGGATCTGCCCGTCAGGAAGCTCATGATCCAATCACAGAGGGCGCTGTTGAGCCCAAGGTCCCTGAGCTTAATGATGAGCTTGGAGGGCACAATGGTGTTGAATGCTGAACTGTAGTCAATGAACAGCATTCTCACATAAGTGTTCCTCTGGTCCAGGTGGGAGAGGGCAGTGTGGAGGGTGAGGGAGATGGCATCATCCGTGGACCTGTTTGCTCTGTAGGCAAACTGCAGGGGGTCCAGTGAGTCAGGGAGGGAGGAGGTGATAAAAGTTTTGACTAACCGCTCAAAGCACTTCATGATGATGGAGGTGAGTGCAACTGGGCGGTAGTCATTGAGGCAGATGGGTTTTGTCTTTTTGGGGACAGGGACAATGATGGACTCTTTAAAACATGTGGGGACTACAGACTGGAGCAGTGACCTATTGAAAATGTCTGTGAACACATCTGCCAGCTGAACTGCACACACCTTGAGAGCACGGCCAGGGATGCCATCAGGTCCTGGAGCCCTGTGTGCGTTGATCCTTTTCAGAGATCTACACACATCTGCACTGGTTAAAACCAGTGAGCAGGGATCCTGGGCCTTTTGTGCCTCCACAGCCGGGGGCTTCTCAAAGCGTGCATAAAATGTGTTCAGTTCATCTGGGAGAGATGCAGACACTTCCTCAGCACCACTCGTTGTCCTTTTGTAGTCTGTTATTGTTTTTAGTCCAGACCACATATTTCTGGCGTTGGAGCCCTTGTAGTTCGACTCCACCTTGTCCCTGTATTGTCTTTTCGCACTGCTAATAGCTCTCCGGAGTGCATACCTGGAATTCCTGTACTCATCCAAATCACCGCCGCTGTGCGCGATGGCCCGTGCTTTAAGTTTAGCTCGGACCTCGCCGTTTATCCAGGGCTTCTCATTTGGGAATGTCCGTACAGTAATCCGCGGCACGACGTCATCGATGCATTTGCCGATGTAGCAAATGACCGCGTCAGTGTGTGTGTTTATATCGTCCTCCTCAAACACACACCACTCCGTGATGCCAAAGCAGTGGCGGAGAGCAGAGTCAGACTGCTCGGACCAACGCTGCACTGTCCTTGTCACAGGTCGGTCCCTCTTCAGTCTCTGCCGGTAAACGGGGAGCAGAAGAAGAGATATGTGGTCTGACTTGCCGAAGGGGGGGCGGGGGAGGGCTTTATATCCATGCCGGAAAGGAGTGTAAACATGGTCCAGTGTATTTCCACCGCGCGTGGGGCAGCTGACGTGCTGATAGTATTTCGGCAGGACTTTCTTCATGTTGGCTCTGTTAAAATCCCCGGCCACAATAAATGCGGCCTCTGGCCGAGAAGTCTCTGTCCTGTCGATAATCCCATACAGCTCCTCCAGCGCTGTGTTGTTGTCAGCGTGCGGCGGAATATACACTGCTGTTAGAACAACAGATGTGAACTCCCTCGGCAGATAAAAAGGCCGGCATCCGATCATGATGTGCTCTAGGCTGGGAGAACAGTCCGAAGAAATTATCTCCACATCTGAGCACCAGTTGTTGTTAATCATGAAGCAGACACCTCCTCCCTTGCTCTTCCCTGAGTTTACTGTCCGGTCCTGGTGATGAATGGAGAATCCGTGTGGAGCAATGGCGGCGTCCGGTATCGTGGGGTCGAGCCAAGTCTCCGTGAAAACCAAAACATTACAGGTCTTAATGTCCCGTTGAAATGCCACCCTGCTACGGAGTTCGTCCAGCTTATTATCCAGGGATTGGACATTTGCCAGAAGTAAACTCGGTAGAGGAGGCCTGTTTTCACGTTTCCTCAGCCTGACCAGGACCCCGGCCCGGGAACCTCGTGGTCTCTTCCTCCTGCGCTCCACAGGTAGAGCTCCAGCAGGTAAACACGGAGACTCTCCATTGTTTGCAGGTCGTCGTGGATTATTGCTGTCCACCAGCGACCTGATGTGTAAAAGTTGTTCTCTATCATATTGGATGATAGGGCTCGCTTGGGCGGTTTGCATGTTGCAAAAAAAAGTTAACAACCAACAAAGTAAAACAATAAAAACACTAAGATGTGGAGTTGTTGAGGAGCTCGAGACACGGCAGCCATCCTCGGCGCCATCTTAAAGCAAGGCAATGGCATGAGGGACGTCCTTCACTTCGGGCAAGATCACTTCTTCCTCAAGGACGACTGCTGTGGCAATGTCCTCTTCTCCGTCTTTCACCATCAAAACACCGACTTTCATACCCTTACAGACCGTGGCTTGATCATCTGTGGCCTAGACAAGATTTGAAAGAGAGCAAAAAATATCTTACTTAAAGACCAGTTCAATGTTGGCATCTACAACCATGTTACAAGGATATATCTTCCATCATGTCTATTCTAAAGCACAATGCTTTTACATTTATCTTTAAACAATTTATAAAACTGCCAAACTGTTGCCTTTGGACAATGGTGAGGAGCAATGGCATTGCTCTTGAATGCTTAACTATTTTTTGGGATATCAGCGCTCTATAGCACGAGGTATAGTCTAGAATTGAAGAATAGCGTGGTTTGTGACAAGTCCTATTATACTTTGTGGAAAGACATGGGGTGGCACTGGCAGGGGGGTTTGAGAGTGTGGCGTGAGGAATCACAGTGGGGGCTCGGTATTGGAGTGATGTTTGTGTGTGGGGTGGTGTTGGCAAAGGGGTAGTGGAGTGAGGGTGTGGAGTAGAGCAGTGATGTTTGAGGGTGTGGGGTGTTGTTGGCGGTGGCAAGAACATATTTATTAAGTATGCTTGAGTAGGTATCACTTTGCAGAACCTACAGACCAGTTTAAATGAACTTGTTCCTGATCATTTTAATAAAGACATTGAAGTATTCTTACCTGTATTGTCTTAAATACACGTGAGGGATCTTCTTTAAGGAAGTGGGGAAGGCCCAGTAGAACAATGGTCCTCTTTGTTTGTGTGGAGCTCTGAATTCAATAGAGGAATAAATAAATGAACAGCACACCACCTAATGTATATCGAGCGCCATCTGTTTGTAAACTGATAAAAATATTACTTAAATACAGTATCAAAATGTAAACCCAGGTATATAAAAACCCATAACAAGGCCAGTCCTTCAATATCAATATAACCTCGGGGAGAGCCATATGTATACATAACAAACTTTAGTCTGAACACATCAGGTACAGGTCAGGCTGGGAACATTGCAGCACAAATGGGAACAGTGCTGTCAAATTCAAACATTAGTGAAAGTTCCTCCCTGGACTGTATATGGTGTCGAAGATGATAACATGAAATGTGAGAAGCATGGAACCATTTGAACACTTACATCATCATTAAGACAGCTCATCAGCCTGGTCAATCCCACGATGCTACTCTTGGCTTTGTACAGCTCAAGGAACCTTGTCAGGTACTGGTCCAGCCCAGAGAAGAAGGAGCTCTTCAGGTCAACGTATGTAAGCCGAGCAAATTCTGCTTCAATCTGCGGGTCAGGGGGAAAGAAATGACAATGACTGCTTGTAAATTGGTGCTTTAAACTGGACACTTTGAATCAATTCATCAACCTCACAACATAGCTCAAATTAGTGCGATTGTAGGAGGTATTTATTCATAGCCAATGAAGTCCTCACAGTATATCCTTGTCAGAACACACCCAGTTTGGAGATGCAGAGACAGGCACCAGAATACAAGTCAGACAGCAAGGTGATGTGGATATTCTAAACATAGCATAATCTGATATCCATTATTTTAGATGTCAGAAGTACATTTCACTGCCGACCTGGTCCACAGCTATGCACGGCTAAGGTTCTGACACTGGTTCTCCTGCCATTTCTCCAAACAGATGTGCTGGCCGCCATCTACTGTAGAAATTAACTAACTATGGGCAAATACCTCATAATCCAGGGATTAAAGCACAAAAAGTAATCTGATTGATAGTGACCAACTGACTGATTTTCACTGTAGCAACAGATAACTTTAACCCCTGTATAACCCCACTTCACATAATCAAAACTAGAGCGAAATCTCATTTAAGAAACCATGTCTTTCTTTACCTGCTGTTCTGTGAACAAGGCTGGCCACCTTTCTTTGACTTGTTCCACAAAAGGCTCATCTTCAATTATTTCTTTTCTCCGCAGCGGAAAGTACTCGTCATCATTTTACCAGTTTGCTTCCAATCAATTTTTCTTTTCTTCATCTCAACGACCAAGGCAGACCTCTCCATTTCAAGGTCACATTGGGCTTTCCCGTCTGGAAAATCTGGCAAGAAGAGAGGAATGGTGCGCTCAACTAAAATTAAAATGAATGGGTTTGGGTGCGTAAACAAGGGAAATAGTAAGTGAGGAGAAAGTAAACGCACTCCCAGGCTATGCCTTTTTACAAATGTAATAATAGCCTATGCCGTCTTCAGTGTCTTACCTGGCAGAAAGTTCACTTCAGATTTTTTGGCCCTCTTGAGTTTTTTTGAATGTGGTCCAGAGGTACGGGCATTGATCATGACTTCGGAGCACCCGGCCACTCGCAGCTTCTGGCGGAAGTTGGCCATTTTGAATTGCAAGCTAAACTTCCAGCAATACCACCCACGGTCGGAGCCAGGTTCCTTCAGACAAGGATGTTTTTGAACGAGAGCTTGGGCCACATTATCAAAGTCTTCACGTGTGGGGTAGGGATTGTACGCATACATGGCTTCTGCTAATTTGTCTAAAATGTCAGACTTCATGTTTTTGGATATGTCCAGAAGGGTTCCCATCTCTATTGTAGGCTTCATTTCCTTGCTTCAGCTTTAACTCCACATCATACGAAAAGGCAGAAATGACAAATGGCTGAGGCAACTGACGGGTTTTGAGACCAGAAGGGCCTCCTCAAGGGAAGATGATGACAGACTTGCTGTGTCTAAAGTTGAGTCTGTGTGGTAACATTCACGTACCTTGGTGCACACTTTCAAAGTTGCTTTCTCTTTTGGAAGTTCTGACATGCAACTTAAATTGCACAGGTCATTCCCAAAGTCAGGGTCTTGATACTGAGCACGAAGTCTCCCTCCAGTCCAAGTTTGGTCCTTATGGTTAAGTAGAACTCATCCACATTCTCAGGCAAGTTTTTCAATGTTAACTTTTCTAATATCATCTTCTCTCAAAATGATGCGCAGCAGCATGACGAACCTGGTCTAAAAATAAATAATTAGAACATTATATCACAGACTGAGCGTGTGGTCATTATTAAGGCATACACATTTTCAAGGTTTCTCCAAAAGGAAATAAAGGCGGAAACATCATGTAGTCATGATCAGGATTTGGAGTGCGATTTTGGTTGGGGCGGGATCTGATATGATCCAACTTGAACCATAATGTGAAATAATCTTCTCACACACACACACAGGTTATTTCACAGACTTGAGTAGAGCCTGGCGCTTTTTTCTAAAATCTTTATCTTTTGATGGACAACCCTGAAGAAATGACACTTTAATGGTGAAAAAAGAAAATAATGGTGGCCACACAATATTGACACTTTGGGTACATTATTCACAGGGTGTACTCATTACGTTGCCAGCTGTTTGTTAATTATAAGGGACATACAAATTTAGACTATTTACTACAGAATGTACCACTTCTTTACAATGCAGGGCAAAGTGTGTTGTTGTTGTCATCAAAAGATCAGTATTCTAGAAAAATGCTTGTGGGTACTCAATTCTGAGAGGATATATATATAGATAAGAGATTATACCACTGTATATAAATAAAAAGCTTACCTTAAGTACAAGAAATGCTTTAGGGGAAATTAGATGTCGTCCTTCACAGTGTATGCTGACAATGGAATGTAATGGTTCAACTCTTCAGTTCAGCTACCATCAGGTTGGGCAGGGACTCTCTTGAAGGACTTCGTAAACGTAGGGCTCCAATACCAGGCTGAGAAATATCAAGAGAAAGATAGCTTGTGCATACAGCAACCACAGCACAATCTTCAAAAATCAGGAAAGTCCACTTGTACTTCCCACTGACACAAACTTTCCCCCGGGTATATCTAGTTCATGTATGTAAGCAGTTGTGGCCAGAGATACCACTGTTCAGAGTTCCACATTGTTTCTCATAATTTGCTTAATGTAGAGTCAGAATGTCCAGAGAAAATTTGCTACTCCTTGTACTTCCATGTGGGTTTAAACAAGCAGGGGCAGTTCCAGGTTGTATGCCCCCCTCCTCCGCCTCAAGTCTGAGAGAAAGAGTTAATAGACTGTTTTGAAGTTTTGACGTTCATAACCACTTTCTTGAAATAGCTATGTTTCGCTTCAAACCGTAGCGTCCAAAACATCTACAAGTGGTTCAAAGCAGAGGAATTAAAAGAGTGTAGTGTTAGCAATGGAGTTTGGGTTTCCGTCTCAAGTCTGGAAACACATTTCGCAATTAGTTTCTGTGTTACTTTATTTTGGCATCGATGGTAAACAAAGGGCTTTCTCTGACAAGGAGGTGAGGCAAGAGTTCCACCTATGTCTTTAAGCTCAGAATAACAGACCTGCATCATCATTTTCTGGAACGACAACCCCTATGACTGAGGCAACAAACTAAAAGAGCCAATTCTCAAGGCGTTGCCTCCAATAGTTTCTTCAAAAGCACTTTCTCTGAAAATGTCGTGGACGGTTAGTTCTGTCTGAAAATTACGGGAAAAACGTGTACAAATTATTCAATAATCCACAGTAAAGTAATTTCAGTTCTAATTAGTTTTTTTTTTAAACACAAACACAGCTCGAGAGAGCACAATACCATCTAGAAGGTCATGCAAAAAGTAGGGGGAAACCCTGTTTATACAATGAACGTCCGCTCCTTTGTTTAATACACAGTCTCTTTTCACTCCATCCACGTTTTGTCAAGTGTTCATTCTCCTCAGCCTGGAAACTTTCTCATTGAAGGATTCTTGGGTTCTCAATAAGAATGATGACCTTTGCACAGAACAACTCTGCAAGTCACTACGGCTGACTAAACAAAAACGACAAAACTTGTCAACAATAAATGACTCCTGAAAACCACTAAGTGAATGTGCTCCCAAATTATCAGATGACACATACAGCACTGTACCCCTAATACTGGTTCCCAATCTGCTAATGAAAATCCTTGATTTTCAAAAAGTTTGATATCTCTTAAAAGTGGTTCAAGAATCCTCTCGTATCCAAATGTCTTAACATCAACACTTCTACATAACGGAGCAAGGTATATGCTAGCAATGATGATCTGTACCTAGCAGGTAAATTTGCAATCACCCAGTATACTGCACACAATTTATGCTTTTTTCTTGAAGTGCCTAAAGGGTTACAGACTTCAAAGTCATCAATATACAGACCTAAAGAAATACTTTTATCCTCCCCAGACAGAAGTGGGTTCTCTTTCGAATATGATCCATCAAATACGGTCCTGTAATGGCCAGTTTGGGAGTCTGTACTCGTGTCTTCCAAAATCTTGTCAATAACATCCCCTCTACTTAACCATTTTTGCAATGTTTTAGAATTGGGACATAAACAAACGTTTTCTTTAATGGCAAATCCAAACATATTCAACTGGCTCTATCACACCACCTTTTTCTTTGAATAAGACAATCTTTTATAATCTATCCCAAACACCCACTCTGGAAATAGGGCCAAGTGGACTGAGGCTGAGTAAGGCATCTGTTACTAAAGTTATAGTATTTTCATCAATATTACAACAGTGCTGCTTTAGGACATCCTTTACTGTATACTCAGTTAGTTCGCCAATCAAAACACCGATGTCATAAATTTCACTGACTATTTCATTTGTGGCTACTTTGGAAACATGCAGAACTGCTTGCATTCGCAAGAAGTAATGATGCTAGCCTTTCCTGAATTTTTTGAGTGATGTCAAGGTGTTCTGGTTGAATATCTGAATTATCAAGTAACACATGAAAATCATTGTCATCAACATCTGAATGCGTTTCAGCTGTTTCACATTCTGTTAATTCTCAATTTCACAACCTTGGACAGTAATTCGGGTTTTAAGTCTTTTAAAGTAAGAATGTTGTGACAACGGGACTTGTGTGATGTAAAATAGAATAAACTGTGATTTGAACGACATGGTTAAAAGGCCGCTCCCCGTTATTCCTTCCTCAGATGTTTCCCACGGTGAGCAATATATTTTTTAGGCTCACTGATTCTTTCAGTCACACAACAAGCATTTAACTTTAAATTCACAAGACACTACTCTGCCCAATGAGCCATGCTCTTTCAAGTGGATGCGCGCAAATAGATTTGCACTGAAATACTTGTGCACAGGCATTGTAATGCAGGGTAAGGACAATTTCTTCCATAATGTCTGTGGATACTTTGGATAATGTTGAATGATTCTCTGACGATTTCCCAAAAAAAAGTATACACACTTACAAGTCAACTTTCATTCAACATCAAAATAAATACACGCAAATAACGAAGCACAAATGGCTACAATTGTCATCAGGTAGACCTAAAAGATGAAAAGAATAAACGCAGTAATAAATATTATTACAAATTGTTCAGATAAACTCATCAATATCATATTTCTTTCACCACATTTTCTTTCTATAAACAATATTTTTCTACACCTTCATATTACTTGTTTTCAGGCCACCTTTCCATAACTCATGGGATACCCTCACCTTCCTTAACCCATCCAGTACAGACACCACTAGCATCATCAGTATAATTAAGCAATATAGCGCTTGTGTTCGTGAGACAGTCGGTGGACATCCTTCTCACGAACACGAGCGCTATATTGCTTAATTATACTGATTCTAAATATCATTCACAAATATCATTTCTTAATTATACTGATTTATTCTAAATATAATTCACAAATATCATTTCTTAATTATACTGATTTATTCTAAATATCATTCACACAATTTAATTTGGTGGTAGCATATCTGAGCATTTATTAACTGAAACTAGAAAGCAGAGAGGTTACAACTAAAAACGATAACTCATATTAATTAATGACGCGGTTTTAAAGTCTGCTAGTCGGAGTCTTACCTTGGGTTGTCTGCACGTCCAGGAGAAGTGGGGCTAGGACAGTTTGAGTGTGGCAATGTAACTTAGTACGGTTGTGGACAGTCAGCAACAAATCTATATCAGAAATAAAGATGCAATAGTGCTACATGATGGAGCTTCGTTAAACAACTGTAAAACTGTTCAGCCACAGCTGTTAGACAAGTTAGCTAATATACGATAGCATTGTGCAGGCTTCACACGTGCATATTAGCTAACATACGTTAACCAAGGCTGTGGTTCGGCCGCAGCCACGAGCCACAGAGAACCACAAGCGTGAGGATTTTCAGACATTCTCACGAACACGAGCGCTAAATTGCTTTTATACAGCAGTTGAACTTGACATTATATTGTGTTTGAAGCCATTAAATTGTGTTCTCTTGGAAATAACTTATTCTAAATATCATTCACAAATTGTAATTTGGTGGTAAAATAACTGAGCATTTAATTAACTGAAACTAGAAAGCTGAGCGGTTTACAACTAAAAACCATAACTAATCTTAGAAAGCGGAGCGGTTACAACTAAAAACCATAACTATTTTAATTATACCCGGTTTAAAGTCTGCTAGTCGGAGTCTTACCTTGGGTGGTCTGCAAGTCAGGAGAAGTGGTGCTAGGACAGTTCGAGTGTGGCAATGTAACCTAGGACGGTTGTGGACAGTCAGCGACAAATCTATATCAGAATAAAGATGCAAGTGTTACATGATGGAGTTTCTTAAAACAACTGTAAAACTGTTCAGCCACCGCTGTTAGCCTATTTTAGACAAGTTAGCCAATATACATTAGCATATGTGCACGTTACACACGTGTAGCCTGCCCATATGCTAAATTATAGCTAATATGTTGAAACATGTGTCTAACAGCACGAGGCGCAAAACCCACGGCAATTTTGCAGGTTCTTAACTGAATTAGTCTAAAAATTATCAAAATAAACACACAAAATGTCACGAGAAGAACTGTTTTAACACTTACATTCCTTAGTTAGGAGGAAAAACAGCACAGCACATCTTAATTCAAGCGTTTATATTACTTGTTAGCTAACCACCATCAAACGCCATTAACTCGACAGAAAACTTGACATAAAAAAAAACAAACGCAAACTCACCATGAACGTCTTCGTTCGTCGTTCCCTTGCTCGAGTTTCCAAAATTACTTTCCAAATTACTTTCCAAAATGTACGTGATTCAGAAAAAGATTTCACAACTTTCTCAGCTCCCATGAAGTAGTAGCCTTGCAGTGGCATTCGAAAGTGAGGGAGAGGAGATGGGAGGGACAGATAAGAGCGTAAAACGTCGATGACGTAATCAATCCGTTGGTCGAGCTGCATGACCTCCAAAGTCATGTTGACGTACATTACTAATTCAGGTGAGCATGTAATTGCAAATTGGCATTTGAGACGTTTTTAACTAGACATTTCATGTCATCTCAATTACTTCAACAATCCTTTGTCAAAATGACAAAGAATAATATGCTGAAACAACAAACAGGCAAAATCTCTTTTTACAGTGCATGGCTGTTGGTCTCAGAGCAAAGCTCTATAAGTTCTCAGCAGTCTATGCATTACTGATGTTTCAGGCCCTTCTGTCTGTAACCGAAGGACTCCACAAGCTCCTTCAGTCAAGTTAATGATGTTTTTAAACGGCTGTGTCGCGGAGGATTTTTTATTCTTGGGTGGGGATTTAATTGTACGGAAAATGCATCTTTAGATCGCAACCATACAGAGCCGCTCCCAGCATGCTCTGAGGCAGCTGGTCCACTCCCACGGCCTGGTGGATGTATGGAGAAGGATGCACACAGACGATAGGCAGTACACCTGGTCCCACATCCGAGAGAATAGGATTTCATCAGCCAGACTAGATCGCATTTATTGCTTTAAGCATCATTTTAACACTTTTAAAATGTGCAGTATACTCCCTGCTGGTTTTACAGATCACTCTTTGCTTCTATGTAATGTTTTTATTAGAAATGTTTTACGGAGAAGTGCTTATTGGCATTTTAATTTGTTTTAACATTTGATAAACATTTTAAAGAGGCCCTTATTTATTTCTGGAGTGTTTTTAGACAGAGGAAGGGAGAGTTTAGCAGTCTTAGGCAGTGGTGGGACCATGGTAAGACTGAGATAAAAATGCTCTGTCAACAGCACACCCTCAATGTCACACAGGACAACATCAGATCTATGAAAGACCTGGAGAGTGATATAGTGGAACTAGAAACAATAAGCGATTCCACAGGAGATCGAGGATATATTGAAATCCTCAAAGAGAAAAAGATGGCTCTAGCCAGCCTGCTGACGTTAAAGTTCAGGGGGCACTGGTCAGGTCCCGGTTCCTAAACATAAATGAGATGGATGCTCCCACTAGTTTCTTCTTCGGCCTGGAGAAAAGAATGGACAGAGGTGGGTAATCCACTCACTGCTGTCAGACACAGGGCAGGAATTAACAGAGCCAAGCCAGATCAGGACGCGAGCTGTGAGCTTTTATTCCACCCTTTACACGAGCGAGTATAATGAGGACGAAACGCTCTCAGAGGAGTTTTGTGCGGAACTACCTCAGGTCTCTGAGGAGGCGAACTCACAGCTTGCAGGGCCGTTGACGACGCAGCAGTTGCAGGCCGCACTGCAAGGCATGCAGGGACGGCGGGCTCCTGGCATCGACGGCCTCTCGGTAGAGTTTTTTAAAGCCTATTGGGACATCTTGTCTCATGACCTGTTAGATGTTTTTAATGAGAGTCTGGCCTCTGGCTCTATGCCAATGTCCTGCAGCAGAGCGGTGATCACGCTGCTGCCAAAAAAAGGGAACTTGCAGGACATCAAAAACTGGCGCCCTGTGTCTTTGCTGTTTGTGGATTACAAGCTTCTGTCCAAGGCTTTGGCCACCAGGCTGGGGAGAGCTATTGAGCAGGTCATCCATCGGGACCAGACCTACTGTGTGCCCGGCAGGTCCATGGTGGACAATGTTCACCTGATTCGAGATGTTTTGGAGGTCTCCAGCTCATTGGGCATTAATACTGGTCTGATTTCTCTAGATCAGGAAATGTCTTTTGACCGCGTCGAGCACAGCTTCCTCTGGAAAGTAATGGAGAAGTTTGGGTTCAGCGCTGGTTTCATAGCTAAGATCAAAGTGTTGTACAATAAGATTGAGAGTGTGCTGAAGTTCAACGGTGGGCTGTGTGCTCCTTTTAGAGTGTGTAGAGGGTCCGGCAGGGCTGTGCTCTGTCTGGGAGGCTCTATGCACTCTCCCTAGAACCCCTCCTCTGCAAAATACGCTCCAAATTCCAAGGGCTGTTTTTACCTGGTTTTAATGGAAACACGGTTTTATCTGCGTATGCGGACGACATCGTTGTTTTTATTAGTGACCAGAGGGATGCAGACATTTTAATCAATATTGTGACAGATTTTAGTTCAGCATGGGCAGCGAGGGTCAATTGGAAGAAGAGTGAGGCCCTCGCTGTCGGTGAGTGTCGTGTCGGTCTCCCACGTCTTCCCCAGGGCATGACATGGAAAAGAGATGGCATAAAGTACCTGGGTGTGTTCGTAGGGAACACAAATATAGTCCAGAAGAATTGGGAGAACGTCACAGAGAAGATTGAGGAAAAACTGTCCAAATGGAAGTGGCTTCTCCCGCAGATGTCTTTAAAGGTAGAGTTTTGGTTTTAAACAACCTTGTGGCATCCCAACTGTGGCACCGTCTTACCTGTGTAGACCCTCCCTCAGGCCTACTGGCCCAAATACAAAAGAGATTGGTAGATTTCTTTTGGGATGGGCTACACTGGGTGCCACAGGGGGTGCTGTTTTTATCTAGAGACGAGGGGGGACAGGGCCTTGTCCACCTGGCCAGCCGAACAGACACTTTGAGTGCAGTTTTTGCAAAGGTATCTTACCGGCCCGGCTGATTTGGTGTGGAGAGATGAGAGCAGCTGCATTCTAATAATAATAATAATAATAATAAATTAATTTTATATAGCGCCTTTCAGGACTCTCAAGGTCGCTTTACAAAGAGTGTGTGTGTGTGTGTGTGTGTGTGTGCGTGTGTGAGTGCGTGTGTGAGAGTGAGTGAGGGTGCAAGTGCGCAGGGCGCCAGGTGGGGTTGTGAGGGGGTTAAAGTCCATAGGCCTCAGAGAAAAGGTGTGCCTTGAGGTGCTTTTTAAATGAATCAACTGAGGGGGCACAGCGGATGTGTGGGGGGAGTTGGTTCCACATGGTAGGGGCAGACACACAAAAGGCCCTGTCCCCAAAAGTCTTAAGTCGGGTGCGGGGTACTGCCAGCTGGTCCTTGACAGAGGACCTGAGGGACCGCAGGGGGGTGTAGGGGTGTAGGAGGTCGGAGAGGTAACGGGGGGCAAGGGCGTGGAGGGACTTGTAGGTGAGTAATAGGATTTTGAATTTGATGCGGAATTTGACAGGTAACCAGTGGAGCTGCATGAGGGTGGGGGTGGTGTGCTGCCAGGGCTTAATGCCAGTTAAGACCCTAGCAGCAGAGTTCTGTACATATTGCAGTCTGTCCAGGGTTTTTGAGGGGAGACCTGTGAGGATGGCATTGCAATAATCCAGGCGGGTGGAGATGAAGCAGTGAATGAGGGTTTCGGTTACTGAGGCTGAAAGTGAGGGTCGGAGTCTTGAGATGTTTTTCAGGTGGTAGAATGCAGATTTAGTGATGTTGTTAATGTGGGACTGGAATGATAGAGTGGGGTCGAGAATGACACCCAGGTTGCGGACAACGGGTGATGGGGTGATGTAGCAGCCATCCACTTCCAGGAGAAGATCCCCAACCTTCCTGAGCAGTGGCTTGGGCGCCACAACCATGAGCTCAGTTTTATTGCTGTTGAGTTTGAGGAGGTTAGAGGTCATCCAGGTTTTTAGTTCTTGCAGACAGTTGATGAGTGGGCCAGGTGGGAGCAGAGTGGAGGGTTTGGTGCTGATGTACAGTTGAGTGTCGTCGGCGTAGCAGTGGAAACTGAGGCCGTGGTGACGAATAATTTGGCCGAGGGGGAGCATGTAGATGGTGAAGAGGAGAGGGCCGAGCACAGATCCCTGGGGTACGCCATGATTGACTGGGGCCAGGATGGAGTTGGCATCTTTCAGGGTGACATATTGTTTGCGGTTGGAAAGGTAGGACTGAAACCAGGAGAGAGCTGAGCCCCTGAGGCCGATGAGCTCAGTGAGACGGGAGAGGAGGATGGAGTGTGTCAAAGGCTGCAGAGAGGTCGAGGAGGATGAGGATGGAGATGAGGCCATTGTCGGCGGCAGTGAGCAGGTCGTTAGTGATTTTAATGAGGGCGGTCTCGGTGCTGTGTTGAGTTCTGAAGCCAGATTGGAGGGGTTCAAAGAGCTCATGGTGTGACATGTGATGTTGAAGCTGGGAAGCCACTGCTCTTTCCAGAATTTTACTTAGGAAAGGAAGGTTGGAGATTGGACGATAGTTGTTAGGGTCGTCAGGGTCCAGACCGGGCTTTTTCAAGGTGGGAATGACTGCAGCTGTTTTGAAGCCTGAGGGCACCACACCAGAGTCCAGTGAGCAGTTTATGATGGCGGCAATAGAGGCAGAGATGACAGGGAGGCAGGTCTTCACCAGGGTGGTAGGCATGGGGTCCAGCTGGCTGGAGGAGGTCTTCGCTTTGGACACCAAGTCATGCACCTGGTCAGTGTCCAACATGGTGAAGGAGGAGAGGCAACACTGCAGTGGGCAGGCAGTAGGGGTGTCGGCACCAGGATGGTGGGAGAAGGGGGGGGTGGCGTAGAATATTGCAGAAGGTGATTATGAATAGTTTCCACTTTTTTCTGAAAGAAGTCCAGGAACCTGGAACACAGATCAGCTGCATCAGAGGGTTGGGGGGAATCAGGAGGGCGCAGTAGTCGGTTGATTGTTATGAAAAGCTTTTTAGGGTGGTTTTGTTGGTTATTAATAAGTATGGAGTAGTAGAGTGTCTTCGCCTTCAAGAGAGCCTCCTTGTAGTCCCTGATGTGGTCTTTGTAGGCCTCATGGTGTACGGTGAGGCCAGATGTCCTGTAGCGCCTCTCAAGCTGGCGGCCGGCTGCTTTCATGAGGCGGAGCTCAGGAGTAAACCAGGGAGCGGGGCGTGCAAATGAGACCAACCGGGTTATGGGAGGGGCAACTGAGTCCAGACTGAGGGAGAGAGCAGTATTGTAGTGTTCCACCAGACCATCCACGGTGGTGTTAAGAGGGGGAGTGGCCAGGTGGGTCACAAGGGTGGAAGACAACAGGGATGTGCAGACCTGTTTGGTTTTCCGAAATGTGATGGTTCGTTTACTGGGCTGACTGGGAAGGGGCACAGAAACAGAGAATGAGATGGCGAGATGGTCCGAAATAGCCAGGTCATCACACTGGAGATGACAGGGGGTGATTCCAGTGGAGCACACAAGGTCAAGGGTGTGCCCCTTGGTGTGTGTTGGAACATGCACATGTTGCGCAATACTAAACAGTCCAATAGTGACAAAAAGTCAGAGGCAAAGGGGCAGTTAGCCGAGTCCACATGAATGTTAAAGTCACCCATTAAAATAGTAGATGGGTACATGGGGCAGATGGTGGCAAGCAACCCGGAGAGCTCTGACAAGAAGTGGGTGGAGGCTTTAGGCGGCCGGTAGATAAGCAGCACTTGGAGCTGTGTAGCGCCTGCCAATGCAAAATGGAGACTTTCGAAGGAAGTGGAGCTGACTGGAAATTCTTTGACCAGTATATTAGATCGATGAATAACAGCTAGCCCACCACCACGGCCAAGGCTACGGGCCTTATGAAGATACACATAGTCTGGGGGAGTGGCTTGGTTAAGGGTTACGAAGTCCTGCTGGCTCTGCCATGTCTCTGTCAGACATAGGAAGTCCAGCTTTTTATCCAGAATAACTTCATAAATTAGTGGGGCTTTGTTATTTAGTGAGCGAGTGTTTAATAACATAAATGTGGCAGCCCTATTCATGGAGGCAGCAGCAGGGGTCACAGTGCAATTGATGGGGAGCAGAGGACACCGGTTGACAGCAAGTGGGCGTGGTTTGTTATGATGACGTTGCAGCAGAGAAGCGGTGCACCTAACTGAGGGGACAGCAAGAGTATTATCCATGTAAACAAACTTGTGCCTGGCAGCCCTATGCACGTAGCGGGGGCGACGAAGTAGGCAGAGAGATCTGATGACCTCAAGACAGTTCGGAGAAGAGAGAGTGCTGAGTTTTAGAAGTTCAGCCGCAGAGTAGAGAGTCATGGCAGCGAGACAGCGCATCCTAGCTATCCAGCTAAGAGCACCAGAAAGTGTTAGCCTGCTAGCGCGGCGGCTAACTACGAACAGGAAAACTTCAGCAAGACTATTATGGAGGAGGCAGTCCGGGTGAACCAGGTCAGTTGCAGCACTGTTGATCTGTGTCAAGCAGGGTATCCGTAACACGAACACTCTCGTTGGTGGTAGTCCACAGATCGTCTTGAAATGAATGAAAAGTATACGCAGATTACACAGGCTGACGAGAATGTAGCGACGCGAGATTGATGCCTACTAGTAAGCAGATCAACTCGTAAACAACAGCGATTTGCAAATCCCTGTAGCAGCAACCTGTAGACCCGCGATTCAGAGGTAGGAATCCAAGTTTGGAGTCTGATAATTTTAGCGAGTTGAAGAACTTTGGAGAACTGAGAAGCGGCGACATTCACGCCAGCGTCCTCTCAGCCGCCAAGTAGTCACTTCCTTATTTCCTTCAGGGATTGGCTTCTAAGACGCGCGAGTAACCTGGGGCTGGATGCTGCTCTGTTTTTAACTGATTTAAACATTTTAAAGTTAAGTGGGCTACCTCCTTTTTATCAGGGTGTAGAGATGTTTTGGAGGTCTCCAGCTCATTGGGCATTAATACTGGTCTGATTTCTCTAGATCAGGAAAAGGCTTTTGACCGCGTCGAGCACAGCTTCTTCTGGAAAGTAATGGAGAAGTTTGGGTTCAGCGCTGGTTTCATAGCTAAGATCAAAGTGTTGTACAATAAGATTGAGAGTGATAAATCCAGATAAATCAAGTCATCATCCTTGTTGGTTTGTTGTAATAATAATAATAATATATTTAATTTCTAATGCACTCTTCATTCCAAGGGAATCTCAGAGTGCCACAGTACCTACACACAGTATATATACAGTCAAAACACTAATAAAAAAAAAACCTAGTAAACACATACATAGTAGAAAAAAAAACAGCAAATCAACAGTAGCACGTAAGAAATAGCTGACTGTAATCTATTACTGTGTCAAAAACGCCTTTTTGAATAGAAATGTTTTTAGGCCATTTTTAAAAGAGTCCAGAGTCTGTGTTTCCCTTAGGTGGTCAGGGAGGCTGTTCCATAGGCGCGGGGCTGCAGAGCTAAAGGCCCGGTCGCCCATGGTTCGGAGCTTGGTGTTGGGGACCCGGAGGAGCAAGCTGTTTTGGGATCTAAGGGTGCGGCTGGAGGTTTGGGGAGTAATCAGTTCCTGTAGGTAGGGGGGTGCATGCCCATTTATGCATCTATGGGTGAGCAGGAGGACTTTGTAGTCAATCCGGAATGGGACAGGAAGCCAGTGTAGTGAGTGTAGAATAGGTGTTATCTGCTCATATTTCCGAACTCTCATCAGGATCCTGGCAGCGCTGTTTTGGATGTATTGCAGCTTCTGGATATTTTTGCCAGTGATCCCAGTGAAGAGTGAATTACAGTAGTCCAGTCTTGATGATATAAAGGCGTGGACGAGCTTCTCTGCATCTGACAGGGTTAAGGTGGGGCGAAGTTTGGAGATGTTTTTGAGGTGGTAAAAGGAAGGTCAGGTTGTCAGTGCAGGTTAGGTCCTGTGCTTATAATTAACTTCTGTTCTGTTGCTCTGATGTTTTCATCTATCAGCTGGTAACAATACCTTTCTTAAATCTTCTCAAACATGTATTAGCAAACTGATATAGATAAACAAATCTAAAAAAAAAGGTGTTTTATGCACAAAAACAGCTTTTATTTGTCCGTCAACTGTGGAAAAAAACTCAGATTTTGGAGAAAAATACAATTGTATGAAAAGACTGTAACTTTGGAAGTGCTCCACATAGTCTGACTCCAGTTTTTAATCAATTTGAGCTCAACTGTATCTTGCATTAAGGCACAAAACTAAGGATTTTACCCAATCTCCCCAACCTATTCCCTAATCCCTCAAAACGTACAATAATGCCAGTTGGTTATGGGTGAACCTTCCTTACTTGAACAGTAGCAATGTTTTCTCTGCAGAGTTTTTCTGACCCTTTCTCTCCGTAAAGCTTTTGAGATGGTTAATCTGCATCTGGGCAACACAAACACTTATCCCTGTCTCTTTAGTCACACACACACACACACACACACACACTCAGAATACTGAAATATCCAGCAAGGTTCACACCATGCTAACGTCCGTCTCTTTTATTCTTAAACGTCCTCTTCTTCTTCCTCCTGAGCTTCGCTGCACATCCTCTCTGGATCCTGCAGCTTGTGGATCTTTATCATTGTGGATTTTGGCAGATTGCTGAAAGACATAAAACACAGGTTCTTAAAAACACAAAGCCAGAGTAAGGAGAAGAGTAGAGCAGCGAGGCACTGTGGTAATTCAAAAGGTCGCCAGCCCGTCTAAGAGGTCAAACTGAAGCATTTCAAGGAGAACTTTCAAGTGTTTTCAGCCCCTTACTGCTGTGGTAAATTACATAAAGTGCATACAGTATAAACAGGACACTAATTATTGCTCTTCCTCGTCCCGTTTCATTGCATTTTATGGTGCAGTAACACAACAAAAGAGCAAGAAATTGACAAATTTAAAATGGAAACAAAAGATCAGTTTCAAGAACTTTTCAAACCAAACTCAAAATTATAATGAAAATGTTTTCAAGGATTTCAAGCAACTGCAGGAACCCTGTTATTCAAACGTGACTTATTTAATACATTTGTCTTTGAATGATATGAATGGGGAATCTGTTGGAAAATGACTAATAGAAAAAGATAGAATTATTCTAATAAATCATAATATTTCTTTATCAAGCTATAGAGACAATAATAATTCAAAAGTGCTAGAAATTTAAAATCCCTTTGAAATCATTTCACACAAATACAAAATTCATAACAAATACATAATTATATCAATTATACCTTTCACAATAAAAGCCCTAGATAAATATTATTCACAGGAATGTTTTGCATTTTTTCTGTCATTTATTCCTTGTTCCTTGTCTGTTTTGCTTCTCAGCTAGCTTTACAACTTCATTGTAAGTTTTGACTTTTAAAGAAGTCGTACATCAAAAAGACAACATGTTGGAAACTTTACACCATCTCGTAAACTTTACATTGTCCTTCCTGGTATTAATTCCCTGTTTTCACCCCCTTTCACCTTACCTATCCCTGCTGCAATATATTTCAAGCCGTCTTGTAGGTCTTCATATTTCCTCCCACTCTCCATGCAACCTCTCTTAGAACCCTTATCCTCAATCGTCCCTGCACTCTCACTTTGTTTCCTCTTTTCTCGCTCCTGCCCTATATATTTCTTGTTCCCTCAACCCGTTTTACATTCATGCTATCATGTCTAGTCTGGTCTCATTTCATTACTTGCTCTCCTCCCTTGCCTCCTTCTCTCTCGTCTCACAGAGATGTGAGGAGCGTTGCCCCGGGTTCTGGCCTTGGAACAAGCGGTGGCCTTGTGATGCTCTGTTTGCTTTGCGAGGTGTTTTCTCACATAGCAGCGTTTCGTGTGTGTGTGTGTGTGTGTGTGTACACCATGTACACGTCGAACTCGAGGCACCTGAAGGGAGAATCGGTGATCTACCACAGAGAGAGCATGAAGCAGAAGCTGGAGAACGAGCGCTCCCCCCCCCCCACTCAGAGAGCGCATGTCACTCACTCCCCCTCCATCCTCCCGGCCCGGGGGCATCACCTGCACAGGTCAGCAAACAAAGGTGTGTAACTTCAGACAAGAAAGACAGGAGTGACGGTTGAATGAATGTAGTATACGTACGGAGATGGAGAGCGTCTCGTTGTTATGGTCGAATATCATGGAGCCGCAGCAGTTCATCTTTATCATGAAGTTATTGAAATATAACTTACACCTGACTGAGAGAGACCTGAAGGAAGAACAGAGGGATAATCAAACCTTATTATTGTTAAATAAGAAGAAGAAGCACATCTGTGTGTAGATTCCCTGCAGTACACTCTGAAGTGTGTCTGCCACTTTGAGTCCGTATTGTGCTGAGGTTCAGGTGTATATCAGTATTTAGTGGCTCCACTGTGTTTACATCATTTAATGTTCAAATAAGCAGCAATGAGGTTAAAACCCCTTATGTGTGTTTTTTTTTATAACTTACATTTTTATTAAGTTTTCACACACATAAGCAATACAGCAAACAAGGTACAAGTGAAGTAACAATAATAATAACACTAACACACTGTCTGGAGATGTTCTACTATTCAGTCCACTGTTCCATTTAACATTCGTTCAGTTGGTGTCATGTCTCATATAAATGTCCCATGTTTCCCAGTTCTTTTCAAATACGTTCTCTTTGAGTCTCAACAGGTATGTCAATTTTTCCATAACAAGGATTTCCTGGACAATTTCCAACCACTGTTCCTGTTTTGGAGTATTTACATTGAGCCAGTTTCTTGTGACCGCTTTCTTACTTGCTGCGAGTAATACTTTAGTCAAGTACAGGTCTTCTTTCATTACAACCTCCTCAATATTCCCAAGATACATCACTGGACAAGTATTTGGGATTTCATATCCCAAGACAGTTTTTACAACTGAGTTAACATTTTGCCAGTATATCCTCATTTTTATACAGTTCCAGAAGATGTGTGCATGGTCTGCCCCCTTGCTCCCACATAGTCTCCAGCAGTCTTGTTGTATAGCGATTTGCCTAGATTTGATCTTTGGTGTTCTAAAGTAACGAGTTAGATTTTTCCAGCAGAACTCCCTCCATATTAATGAGTTTGTTGATGTACATTGTGTCTCACACATGTGGTACCACTCCTCCTCTTGTATTTGGATTTTTAGTTCTGCTTCCCATTTTGCTTTTATATAAAGTGTTGATTCCCCCCTGCTCTCACCCATAGCTCGATAGAAAGCAGAGATGGGCCGAGACCCCTTCTGTCTGTATGAATCCATAATAATTCCAATCACCTTATTTATAGTTTCATTTGACCTTATCTCTTTTGTGAAATAATCTCTCAACTGCATGTATCTATAGAAGTTTTTGTTTTCGAGGCCGTATTTTGTCTTTAGTTCTTGGAAACTTAGAAATTCTCCACCCTCTGAAACGGTACATATTGCTGTCATACCTTTTTGTGCCCATTCTTTGAATGCTGGATCATATGTCCCTAGCTTAAACTTTGAATCATACGCGAACCACCTCAGAATGCGTACATCCCTCTTAAGTTTGTATTTTCTTACTACAGCGCTCCATATTTCTAGTGTAAAGGCTACTATTGAGTTCATAGCATGTTTCAAAGCACCTATCAAATGTTCGTCCCCCACCAATATCTGGGTTTGATAGCCCTGTACTTCCCTTTCCATTTCTTTCCATTTAGATTCATAGTCGGGTCTACACCAACAAACCAGATGTCTAAGTTGGGCTGCATAAAAATATTCTGTGAGGTTAGGCAAAGCCATCCCACCCTTGCTTTTAGGTAGTTGAAGTGTTGTAAATGTTATTCTTGGTTTTTTACTATTCCAAATGAATCTAGAAATCATCTTGTTCCAGGTTATACATTTGTTTTGGGGGATATTAATTGGAATAGCTTGAAATAAATATAACAATTTAGGTAGAATATTCATTTTGACTATCTGTATTCTAGCACTGAAGTCTAACGGAAGGGTAGACCACCTTTCAATATCTTTTTGAATGCTTTTTTCAATTTCGCTATAATTGTTTTCAAACATGTCAGGAAGTGTTTTACTCAGAGTTACACCAAGATACTTCATTGATTTAGAATTCCATTTCAAATGATATGTATCTCTTATTTGTCGGGATGGAGAATAATTTAAGGTGAGAATTTGTGTTTTTGATATATTCAGTTTATACCCTGAATAGTTTTCATACGTTTCCAGTAGAGACATTAGGTGTGGGAAACATATATCTGGTTGTTCAAGAAAAACAATGACATCATCCGCGAATAGGCCAATGATATGTTCTGTCCCCCCTACATTGACACCCTGTAGTTCCTCACTCTGCCTTATTGCCTGTGCTAAAGGCTCGACATATAAAGCAAAAAGAGTGGGGGACAGACAACAGCCTTGTCTTGTCCCCCTCTCCAACTGAATTGTATCAAATCTGGTCAAATCTGGTATGAGCGCCTCAAGTCTTTTGCAAATAATTGATGTATATAGTTTGTAGTCTACATTTAAAAGTGAAATTGGCCTATAGTTTTTGGAGTCTTCTTTATCTTTGCCTTCTTTGGGTAGAACGGTAATAATTGCTTCCTTCCACAATGGAGGGGCCCCACCCTCGTTGTGGGTCCAGTTAAAACAAGACAGAAGCAAAGGTGTTAGCTCCTTCTGAAAGGCTCTTATACCATTCTGAAGGATACCCATCACTACCTGGTGATTTACTAGCCTTTAACCTACTAATTGCAGCTTCTAGCTCCTTAACTGTAAATTGTGACATCATTGTGTCATTCTGTGTCTCACCAATAGTTGGCAGGTCAAGTGTGTCAAGAGAACTTCTTCTTGCCTTTTCATCAGCTGATAATGGTTTAGAGTAGAGTTTCTTGTAGTATTCTTCAAATATTCTTTCTATTTCATCTGGTTCGTGTGATAATTGGTTGGTTTGAGGGTTCTTTATTTTATGAATTGTGTTAATGGCCTGTTGTTTCCGCAGGCGTCTAGCTAAGAGTCTTGTTGCTTTTGGGCCTGATTCATAGTAGGTCTGCTTTACAAATCGTAGCAATTTTGTCTCTGCAGAGTTTTTCTGACCCTTTCTCTCCGTAAAGCTTTTGAGATGGTTAATCTGCATCTGGGCAACACAAACACTTATCCCTGTCTCTTTAGTCACACACACACACACACACACACACACACACACACACACACTCAGAATACTGAAATATCCAGCAAGGTTCACACCATGCTAACGTCCGTCTCTTTTATTCTTAAACGTCCTCTTCTTCCTCCTCCTGAGCTTCGCTGCACATCCTCTCTGGATCCTGCAGCTTGTGGATCTTTATCATTGTGGATTTTGGCAGATTGCTGAAAGACATAAAACACAGGTTCTTAAAAACACAAAGCCAGAGTAAGGAGAAGAGTAGAGCAGCGAGGCACTGTGGTAATTCAAAAGGTCTCCAGCCCGTCTAAGAGGTCAAACTGAAGCATTTCAAGGAGAACTTTCAAGTGTTTTCAGCCCCTTACTGCTGTGGTAAATTACATAAAGTGCT
>NC_086361.1:8454273-8482265 GCF_036324505.1 Eleginops maclovinus | reverse complement strand
CCGTAGGCCAAAGAAATATTGATTCGAATCCTGCAGTTATCTGGTTTTTTTTGTTTTAAAAACCGCCTGGAACCCCCCGGGTACCCGTTAAATTCAAGGGAAAACCGGGGGAAACAAAAATCCCCCCCTGGGACTGACCCTCTTAAACCCTACTGGTCGGGGGGCAGTGCAACTTTTTTTAGCTGTCTGGCGGTCATGGGTACTGAAATAAAAGGGCATCCCCCAAAATTTGCACCCATTCACATGTTTCCGCCCCAACCGGGGGAAAGGGTATGTCCCCGGCTGTTTTTCTCCGCGAGTAAGCTGAGCTCCCCCTAATTATGGACTGCACCCGGGAAAAGAATTAAAACTGCTGGTTCTTCGGGGGAAGGATGAAGGACTACCTCCTCCGGGGGTTTGGTTATCTCTCCCCAAGACCGACCCTGGATTTTTTCCCAAAGGAAAATTTTAAACCCCCAATTTTTTTGAATGAATGCAGTTTTTTCTCCCTGGTTTTGAATAGTTTAGTGATTTGTGTCTTTAAATGAGATTATTAGGGGATTCCGTCGGTTTTTTGTCCCCAAGTAGTCCCCCTTTACAAAGGTTTATCTGAGCCCTAAAAACCCCCCGTTTCCCGGGGGGGTTTGGGGAAGTGGGTCCCCCCCCAGCCCTAGAATTCCAGTACACTTGCCCCATTGGGGCACCAGGTGTTATCATTTTGGTGTTCCCGGGGTGAAAAAAAACCCAAAAACTCCCCTTTGTCCAGTCTAGGGGAAACCTTTTCCACAATTAAACCACGCCCACAAAATAAAGACGACATTTTAAAGTTTTCCCCTCGGGAAAACCTGGTTTTTTTTAACCAACCCCCTACCCCCTTTGGTTGCTGACTTTGTGCCTGAGGAAAAGGGGGTTTCCCGAAAAATAGAGCTTGAAAATCTTTAAATTTTTCGTTTGCCTTTTCCAGACAAATCTCCCTCTGCGGGAAACCCCCACCAAATCAAAAAAAACCCCATGGGGCTTTTTTAAACGGAAATTGGGTTTTAGTTTTTGACCCTAGGGACCCCCATTTTTTTTTTTTTGGATTTTTTGCGGGTTGAAAAAACCCTTTTTTACACCCATTCATGATAATATCAGGTTTTCAGACAATGGATACGGGGAACGGGGGTTATAAAAAAAAGAAAATTTTAAAAAACAAAAAAAAATGTAAAAAAATTAAAAAAAAAAAAAATAGGGGCCCCCCCACTTCAATAGAAACCCTTTCTGAACCCCAAAAGGGAAATTTTTCTTTTTAAACCCCTTTTCCTTACTTTTTGACGTTTATTTTTTTTGGGCCTTGGGTTTCGGGCCAAACCCTCCTAACTTCCAAAGGGGTTTTTCGGGAAAGGGGGGGGTTTGTTTGGGAGCCCCAAATGGAAAGGGTGGTCCCAAATTTTGGTCCTGTTTTACCAAAAACCCGGAGCCGGGGAGAAGTTCTTTTAAACAATTTCGCAGGGTTCGCCCACCTAGGATTTTCCCCAAACTTCTTTTGGGGGAAACCTTGCCCTCACCCAACCCCACCGGGTGGGGACGGGACCTTTCTGGTGTCTCCAGGTCTCCCCCAAGTTTTTTTGGGAACCCTGTGTAACAAAACTGAAATCAAAATACCCCAGAGTCGGACATAATAAACCCAACCCCCCAATCTGCCCAAAGGGGCCCAAGACTGGACCAAACCCCCCCCCCCTTAGAGGCCCCCCGGCTTTGGGGCCCGGCCGGGGTTAACAGTTCAGGGGGGGACAAAGGGTTTTTAGCCCCTCTGAGGGTTCGCTTTTCAGGAGTGCCAAAGGCAGAGGGTCAACCCATTTTTAACTTAGTCCCAAATAAGTTTTTTAAAGAAATTTTTCCCCTTTTTAAAGAGTTCGATTGGCTCTCTAATATCCTTGAGATGCTGGGTGAAAAAACCCCAACCAAACTGTGAAAAAACCAAAAATGTTTCCCCTTCTCCAAATTTGTTTACTCGAAAAAAATGTGTACCTTTGGGTTAAATCTGATTACTCCGGGGAACCCCCAAAAATTTGGTATGATTCTTTTTTGGAGCCACTTAAGGGCCCGTTTTTAAATTTCTTTTTTCCTTTGCGGGGGAGGGCTTAAATTCCACCGGGAAAAACCCCTAAACCTTTCCCAGATGTATCAAAAGCCTTGTATTTTGGGCCCCGTTTCCCCTTTTAATCTGTATAATCAATACAAATTTTCTTTGAAGGGAGAAACTGGGACGGGGAAATTTTCCCATTGGGCCCTTTATGCCTTTTGGACATTAAAGGGCTCCACAGGTGTCCCCAACCCTTGAAAAAATTTTTCAACCACCCTCTTTCATGAAAGGTTTCCACCACTTTTTGGGCCCCAATGTCTCTTGTGGTTCTTGATATATTTACATGTGGGGGGCCCAGGGAAACTGTTTTTTAAAAGGGCAAGGGGCCCATAATTTTGAGGTGTATTTAAGCGGCCTCATGTGCTGCCACGGGCCGTTTTTACTTCTGTTGCACCTTTGAGAATCCATTGATTTTGTATTTTGGGACCCCACTTTTTCTGCATCTTTTTAAATATGTTCAGGGGGTTGCCCCTCCTTGCGTGTTCCCTTTTTTTGTACTTATCATTTGTTTTTTTGTATCCTCCCCCTTTTTTTTTTGCTGTTTTAATTTTTCTGCGTCTTTTCCCCTTTGATAGGGCTTTACCCAATCCCTGGTGCCCTTTTAAACTTTTTGAAAACCCTGCAATTTTTTTGTCGGTGGGATTACAGCTTTCAGAAGGGTTTTTAACCCCCCTCAGCAGTTTTACTGGTTTTTTAAAGCTACGTCGGAAACCCTCTTCTTACCCCTTTGGGGTCCATTACAGGGCATGTTTCCTTAGGGATAGCTAAATTCTTTTATAGAGTTGACTGTTTTTCCCTTTTCTGCTTGCCCCAAAGTCTCTGGTGGTGTATACCAGCTGAGCTGAAGCGGGTTTGAGGGGAGATCCCCCCCCCCCCTGCTTTTAAAAGTTTGGTATTTTTCTCCTTCCTGCGGTACAACTGCAGGGGGCCCACTTTTCCATCACCCCCTTATAGCACAGCCCTTTCACTAAACAAAGTGTGCCCGGGTTTTCAGCCAGAGGGTTCGTTTCTAGACCCGGTTTCCATCTTCAGATCCTTTTAAAACCCAAAAACCCTTTTCAGTCGGGGGGTGTGGGGTCACCCCAACATAAACCCTTTAAACCCCATTTTGATGGGCCCTATTTCCCATGGGTTTTATTTTGGGTTTTTTAAGAGGTACTTTAATCTTGTTTTTTCCCTGTTTTGGAGAAAATGAAAAACGCTTGTAAATTTCCCAGAAATGCCAAAACCCCGGTTCGGTTTTTTTACTTTCAGTGGGGGGGCCACATTACTACATCCCGCATTTTTCTAAATTGGCCTTCCCCTTTGCGGGCAGGGAGGGTCTTGCACATCCTGCCCCTGCACTGGGTTCTTATGGTGCCCTAATTTGAGTTTGGGGTACACCCTTTACCTTTTTCCCCTCCCCCCCCCCCTTTTTTTCTAAAAACAGAACTCCGTTCACTACCCCTCCTGTTTTCCAAAACATCAAGGAAAAATTTTTTTGGGAAATAGTCGGGGTTTTGAGGAGTGTGTGCTTAAACCTAGAGCTTTTTTTAGTTTGAATGAAGGCCTTCTTCAGCCGATGTTGTCCATTCCGGGATGGCGGAGTTTGGGTTTTCCCCAGCATCGGAAAAACGAGGGTTTCTCAAGGGGTTGTGTCGGGGTTCACTTTAGTCCGGTTTTGTGGGGCCCTACTGAAATCCCGTAAAACCCGGGAAAAGGGGACATTTGTTAAAACTTTTTTGGGGTTTTGGTTAGAGAGAATATAAAAATCTTTGTGACTGGTCAGGGTAAAGGCTGTTTGCAGAAATCATTCCCCCCCAAAAAGGGTGACTGTTTTTCCCGAAATTTTGTATTTTTCTTGTTTGATTTTATACCCTACTTTAGCAAATAAAAAAGTAGAAATTGTTTCGTGGGCAGAAAAAACCCATGTCACACATCTGGTCCGGCCAGAAAAAAGGGTATCTACATTTTTTGTATCAGGGGTTCTCCCTCGGGAAAATGTAAAGCCCAAACCCTTTCTTAAAGGTTGATTGAATAACCCTGGACTGTTTTTAAAATTCCTGTCCCATGAAAAATTAAAGGTATCTCTGCCTTTTTATTTGAAAGCAAACATATTTTTTTTATTTTTGGGAAACAAAAGGTAAAAAAAAAGACTGCATTGGCTAAAAAAATGACTGTGAAATACTTATTTTTTGGGATTTGGGGTTTCTGCAACGCTACATAAGGATCGGGAAAACCGGGGATGTTAGCATCTTATCGTTTTTTCATTCCCTAAAATCATGGCCCCTTTTCCCATCCTTTTTTTTCCAGCCTTTGGAAACTGGAAAGGATTGGGGTTTTTCCCAAAATTTGGGGGGGAAAAGGTCAAATTTTACTCCGCTTGTAATAACCCCTCAATTTTCCCCCCAATTCCATCCATCTGTTCTTGTTAAATTTGTTTTGGGGCGCCAGCGGGGGTTTTGTTGGTTTTTAATTCCACTGAAAACCTTCATGTCAACCAACCCTAAATCATAACTCCCTTGGCCCTTTAAAAGTGTTTGGAATTTGAAACAGCATGCCCTTCTGTTTTCCTGGATGGTTTGTATGTTCTTTTCCCATGATCCCAATCCAGTTCCGGTTTTTTCCAAAACGGGCCCTTTTCTCCCCCACTGTTATTTTTCCTTTTCTCCACATTTTTTTGGTCTTTTGTTTTCCCCACAGGAGGGGTGAATGTGAAAGGACCCAAATCTGTGTTCGGGCCCGTCTTCACCATTGATCCCAATAAAACTAGCTTCAGTGCCTATGGGGTACACCAAGGTTTACATGCGGAAAAAGATTCTTAGAAAAAAACGTAAACCCTTGTGGGTTTTTCCCGTGTGAGTTTTACAGCGCTGCTACCCCCCTTTTTGGGCCCACATATATTCGCCCCAAAGTCCCAATTTTTTTCTGTCCCCTTTCCCCTTTTTTATCTTCCCCTCCAGGTTCCCGTATTTTTTCAATGGAAAGTTTTGAAATAATTGTATGTGCAATGAAGGGGATCTTGTTGGGGGCCCGTACGGCCCCCAAAGGGGTTTTTTTCCATGGCTTCCTTCCAAAAGGTTCTTTGAAAAGTGAGGTATCAATTTTTCAGTGGGAATGAGGCGGGTCCAAACACAGATGTAGGTTATTTTCTTCGTTTGGGCTTCCCAAAGGGACGCCATGAACAGGAAATTTTTTTTTGGCCCTTATAGGTTTTATAAAAATTTGGTTTTTTGTGGAAAAATGGATGATCAGTCCATTTTGGGTGCCCAAAAAATTCTTGCTCCTGACTTCACAAGGGGAAACTTTCCCCAGTAAAATTTTTCGGGACATTTAGGGGGATAGAGGAATGAGTGTTTCAGGGGGGTTTTCTTTCCCCAAACCTTGTGCCAAGGCATTTTATCTTTGTACTTCAGGGTTTCCCCCAGTATCCCAAATGTTTGAGGGTGTTGTTAAAGTGGGGGGTTTTTTTTCCCTTTCAATGAAGTCAAACAGGGGGCGGTTTGCCCCCGTGGCCCCCCAAACATCTTTCCCCTTTTTTTTTCCCTCAAAACCACAGGTGACCATTTGGTTCCCTTTGGGCTGGAATTGCTTCACCTGGGTTTTTGGATCCTCTGGGCACCCCCAATTTTTCCCAAAAATTTTTTCCCAGGCTGACATTGGGGGTCTTTTTCATGTTGGGGGCACCCCTCTTGTGTTTTCCCCCGATTTTCCCCTGCCTCTGCCCTTGAAACCCCTCTTGGGTTAAAACTGTGTGGGGGCGTACATTTTGGTTGTTCTGGTATTGTTGGGATTGTTTTTAGGGGGGATATGTTTTTGCGATTTTGGGGGGAATAAAACTGTTGGTTTTAAAATTTTTGCTGCACTTTTGGACACTCTCGGGTCCGTGGGGTGAGTGACCACATTGTAAAAGCGTTTTCCTGTTTCCCTGTCCTCTTGGCCCCATTGTTCCCTTTCCTCCTTTCCCCCTTTGTGGGGTTTTGGTATCCTGCTTTATTTCCCGCAACATTCAAGGGGGGGGTGTCCCCAAGGGCCCCTCCTGCTAGTATGGGGTATATCTTTAAATCTGTTTCCCCTTTTCCCTTTTCTGTTTTTTTGTTTTTTTTAAATTTTCTATGTCTTTTTTTCCCCCAGTTGCATCTTCAGGAGTCTTTTAGACAAAGTTTTTTATTTCTTCTTTACTTTCCCTTGTTAAATGTTGTTGAATTTTGGTCATAGTGAATTTGATATTCTCTCCATTCTTCAGTGGGCTTGGAAACTAATCCCACGATTTTTTCCAGACCTTTCTGTACACTTGTTGGGGGGCTTTGGAAAATTTCTGATTTCTCCACACATTATGACCGTGGAAAAAGCATGTGGCGTTTCTCCCCTGCTCCCCATCCATACGTTTTTTCACACCTTTTTAGGAAAAAACATGAAATTTTTTTTCATTTCTTTCTTAAGGCTTTTTTAGGGGTACCAAGCTGCGTTTAGTTTTGGGGAGAAAATGAGTGATGGCAGCCCAAAAATCTGGTCTAATCTGGTGTTAAAATGTGGTTTCATCAGGGTATTTTTCACATTTTTGGGCCCGGTATCCACATTTCCCGTTTCCATCTTTCCCCTTTTTTCTTCCCAAAGAGAGCCTTTATTTCTCCTAAGCAAAGGTGATCTTGGGCAGTGGGAAAATCTCCAAAATTTAGTGATCCACTTCTGGCCTCCCTTTGAGAGAGGAGGTAATTTTTTAGACAAAGATTTCCCCTGTTTCTGTGGGCCAAGGTTGAAATATCACTCCTGCCTTTTTTAGGTCCCCCTGTCATCAATGGTAAAAATTTGGGGTCGCATCCTCTGTGGGGGCCTAGAACTCGCTTCTTACGGTTTAAATTTTTCCCCCTTTACTATGATTATTTTCTTGGTAAACGCAAAATCACCTTCTGTGTCACTAGCCATCCTGCTGCCCTCTTTCTGCTGTTCCCTTTTTTGTCGGGTCGTGAAATCTCTTCTGGTGCTTCCCCATTCATTTCATATAACCCGTTCGGGGCCCCTTTGATAAATGTTCCCCCCCCTCTTAATCTTGGCCATTTGCTCGTTCCCCCCCCGTTTAAAAAGCCCTTTCCTCCTTGGCCCAAATCTTTTTTTGGTTCGTTCATTTTGGGGGAGTATGTCCTTTCCAGTTCATTTTTGGTGGGGAAACTTTTTCGCCCCGGGTTTGGTGTGGGTTTTAACCCAAGATCTCCAGATGGTGCCCCAAATCTTGTCTTTCATGGTGCGACTCCCCCTTTAGACAAAGGGTCTGATTAGGGTGTCTCCTTCTTCCCCCAAAAGTCCCGGGTTTGGGGGCGTGGTTTCCCAAAAGCAACGTCCCTCCTTGGACATCAAAGAAATTGGGGCTTGAATTCGAAAATTGGGGGGGAAGGGTTTCTTCTGATAATAAAAGGGGGGGGAGCCATTAAAGGGGAAATCAGCCAGATTCGCATATAGCTTTGGGGGTTTGGGGAAAGGGGGCCCCCGTTTTGGCTTTTCCCGCCACCAAATTTCCCTTCCCTTTTTTGGTGTTTCTGGGGATTGGACCCCCAAACCTCTGCTTGTTTTTTTCCAAACAAAAACAAAATTTCAGATGGGGTAGGAGGCTCGAGCCTGGCCCTTTTTTTTTTCTCAGCTTTGTCCATTGCCCTTTTTAGAAGGGGAGTACCATGTGGGACTTTCCCGCTTTCTTCCACGCGCTTGCTGTTTTTAACATAAAATTTTTTCCCCTTCCCTAAATCCATATTTTGGCCCTTTTGTTTGGGCTTTTTTTTGGGCCCGGGTTATGTTTCGGGATCCCGTCCCCCTTTCCTTCCACAGAAACCATTTAAGCCCCCATTTGGGCCCTTTTTATTTTTTTCTTTTGGCTCTGTTTTAGCATTTCCCATCTTTATTTTTTTCATGTCCCTTTACCTCAACCCCTTTAGGTTAGCCTGGGTTTGTTTTTAAATTTTTGTTAAAAATTTTCTATTATTATTATTTTCTAACAAAATTTTTTTAAATTTTCCCAACCAGTATTTCTATAAAATACTACCCTTGTTTGAGATAACTTCATTTCAACTATTACTATTTATTTATTCCTTGTTTACGGTATCGTCAAAGCCCTCTAATAAAGAACAAAAATTGTCTTAAAATGTTTCAATAAATTTAGAAACATTTCAGAAGTTCTATAAAAAAATTCAAGCTACTAAAAATGTTCTAAAGTTGTTTGATAAAAAATAAAAAGCACCTTACATTTTCCAATATAAAATAAAATATTAAAATAGAACGTAATATTATTTACGATATGTTTGTCCTGAGATATTCAATGTGTGTTATTCAATACCTCCAACAGAGGGTGCTAAATCATTCCTGAAATAATACTGGAGACATATATTAATTCATCCAGTAGGGGCACTGTTTTTTTTCTGCTCCCTTGGCGCCGGGTACCTGGCTGCCTCTCTGCTCTGCCACCACTCCTCTGCATGTGGTTGTGTGTCCATGTATATCCTCTGTGTGTTTAATGTGTGTCAACACAACAGAGTAGAGAAAGCAATTTCCCTGTAAGGGATTAATAAAGTATGTCTTCTTCTTCTTCAATAATTAGTGTCCTGTTTATACTGTATGCACTTTATGTAATTTACCACAGCAGTAAGGGGCTGAAAACTCCTGAAAGTTCTCCTTGAAATGCTTCAGTTTGACCTCTTAGACGGGCTGGAGACCTTTTGAATTACCACAGTGCCTCGCTGCTCTACTCTTCTCCTTACTCTGGCTTTGTGTTTTTAAGAACGTGTGTTTTATGTCTTTCAGCAATCTGCCAAAATCCACAATGATAAAGATCCACAAGCTGCAGGATCCAGAGAGGATGTGCAGCAAAGCTCAGGAGGAGGAAGAAGAGGACGTTTAAGAATAAAAGAGACGGACGTTAGCATGGTGTGAACCTTGCTGGATATTTCAGTATTCTGAGTGTGTGTGTGTGTGTGGGACTAAAGAGACAGGGATAAGTGTTTGTGTTGCCCAGATGCAGATTAACCATCTCAAAAGCTTTACGGAGAGAAAGGGTCAGAAAAACTCTGCAGAGACAACATTGCTACTGTTCAAGTAAGGAAGGTTCACCCATAACCAACTGGCATTATTGTACGTTTTGAGGGATTAGGGAATAGGTTGGGGAGATTGGGTAAAACATCCTTAGTTTTGTGCCTTAATGCAAGATACAGTTGAGCTCAAATTGATTAAAAACTGGAGTCAGACACCTTTTTTTTTTAGATTTGTTTATCTATATCAGTTTGCTAATACATGTTTGAGAAGATTTAAGAAAGGTATTGTTACCAGCTGATAGATGAAAACATCAGAGCAACAGAACAGAAGTTAATTATAAGCACAGGACCTAACCTGCACTGACAACCTGACCTTCCTTTTACCACCTCAAAAACATCTCCAAACTTCGCCCCACCTTAACCCTGTCAGATGCAGAGAAGCTCGTCCACGCCTTTATATCATCAAGACTGGACTACTGTAATTCACTCTTCACTGGGATCACTGGCAAAAATATCCAGAAGCTGCAATACATCCAAAACAGCGCTGCCAGGATCCTGATGAGAGTTCGGAAATATGAGCACATAACACCTATTCTACACTCACTACACTGGCTTCCTGTCCCATTCCGGATTGACTACAAAGTCCTCCTGCTCACCCATAGATGCATAAATGGGCATGCACCCCCCTACCTACAGGAACTGATTACTCCCCAAACCTCCAGCCGCACCCTTAGATCCCAAAACAGCTTGCTCCTCCGGGTCCCCAACACCAAGCTCCGAACCATGGGCGACCGGGCCTTTAGCTCTGCAGCCCCGCGCCTATGGAACAGCCTCCCTGACCACCTAAGGGAAACACAGACTCTGGACTCTTTTAAAAATGGCCTAAAAACATTTCTATTCAAAAAGGCGTTTTTGACACAGTAATAGATTACAGTCAGCTATTTCTTACGTGCTACTGTTGATTTGCTGTTTTTTTTTTCTACTATGTATGTGTTTACTAGGTTTTTTTTTTTATTAGTGTTTTGACTGTATATATACTGTGTGTAGGTACTGTGGCACTCTGAGATTCCCTTGGAATGAAGAGTGCATTAGAAATTAAATATATTATTATTATTATTACAACAAACCAACAAGGATGATGACTTGATTTATCTGGATGTATCACTCTCAATCTTATTGTACAACACTTTGATCTTAGCTATGAAACCAGCGCTGAACCCAAACTTCTCCATTACTTTCCAGAAGAAGCTGTGCTTGACGCGGTCAAAAGCCTTTTCCTGATCTAGAGAAATCAGACCAGTATTAATGCCCAATGAGCTGGAGACCTCCAAAACATCTCGACACCCTGATAAAAAGGAGGTAGCCCACTTAACTTTAAAATGTTTAAATCAGTTAAAAACAGAGCAGCATCCAGCCCCAGGTTACTCGCGCGTCTTAGAATGCAGCTGCTCTCATCTCTCCACACCAAATCAGCCGGGCCGGTAACATACCTTTGCAAAAACTGCACTCAAAGTGTCTGTTCGGCTGGCCAGGTGGACAAGGCCCTGTCCCCCCTCGTCTCTAGATAAAAACAGCACCCCCTGTGGCACCCAGTGTAGCCGGGTCATTCTCCAAAAACGGTGGATATTGCTGTCACACACTTTTGTAGACTCCAAAACTGCCAAAGTTGTCCTGATAATCACATACATTATATATATTCAATGAATAAAGACTGTTTTGGTAATGTAAAAATAAACTCTATTGGTCTAATGATTAATATTTAATTTTATCAACTTATTTAAAATGGCACATTCATAGAATCGCTGTGTCACAATTACAATACATGGAAGTGGAAGTGTATAATTTCCTTTAAAAATACATTTTTTAATTAAATTAATCAAATTTATATGTTCATTAACATTACATACAATGACTAGGACATAAATAGTTAAGAAATAGTTAAATATTATTAATAATATCAAATAAATATCTGTCACCCAAAATTATGTCATTGGTGTTATCGCTACACAAAACACTTTATTTTGAAATTTGCATGTCACTTCTTTGGACTTCCTTCGGGTCAAGAGGTAATTTCCTGTGGTCAAGTGGTCAAGCACATGAGGTAAGTCAGATGTCTTGCTTCATTTTTTAAAAAATGTCATTGGTGTTACTCAGTTTATAGCCATGGGGTTGAGAAAAATTAAAATAAAACTTGAATACATCAAATAAATTTAAGTTTTTGATAACACTGAAAGCATGTGGTCTCACACACAGCAGCCATTTTGTTTTAATTGTAGTTTTTCCCCCAAACTGTCATTGGTGTTACTCTTCTTCCTGGCTAAACTGGTAACACCAATGACATTCCTGTATAAAAGGTCCAACAAAAACATCAAGTGGAGAAAAAAACTTTACCAAAACAGTTTAATTATTTTATAGTTATTTGTATTGTATAGTTATTGTATAGTTATTTTGTTTTGCTATTGTACTTTTCAATATTTCAGGTATGGCCAAATTGAGTGCTGCTGAAAAGCAGAAACTATACAGGCAGCGGAGAGATACAGACCCTGTACGTAGGGCAGAGTACTTGAAGAAACGGCGTGAGGGTTATGTCAGTGATATCGTCAACAAAAAAAGGAAGAATGTAGGAGAGTTAAGTGAAAGAGAGAGGAGAGCTCAGCGAAAGGCATGGCGTGTGTACCAAGCCAGATGCAGGCAGCGAATGAGGGTAGTCCAGGCAGTCTTGACCCCAACCTCTTCTCCAGACAGATCACCAAGCATCCCAAGGTAGACCTGGCACATGTTAATACAGGTTTTTTCTTTTGTCATCTCAGCCCCTTGTGGCATGTAGTATTTAATATACAGTAGTTCATCAATTTCTCTTTATCTCTGAGAGAGAGAGAGAGAGAGAGAGAGAGAGAGAGAGAGAGAGAGAGAGAGAGAGAGAGAGAGAGAGACACACAGAGAGAGAGAGAGAGAGGATATGTATGTGCATTTGTACTGTATGTGCATGAGTGATTGAATGAGTGTCTGAGTGACTAATAATGTGTGCAAAGTGTCAGTTTGCATGTGTTTGTCAGTGAGTTTGTATTTAATTTATTTAGTATTCATTGTATTTAATATTCTTACATACTTCATGTTGTTGATAGGCAAAGAGAAGAAGGAAGAAGAGTCCGTAGGAGTCATAATCAAAGACAACAAAGAAAAATACGGAAATTGAAGAACGAATTAGAACAACTCACAAAAAAATGCAACAAATACAAGAAGCGATGGTCTCGTTCCACAAAACAACAACAAACAGCAAATCCTGGGAGTCCATCCACAAGAGTAAGACAAATTCTTCAAGGTCAGTCTGTCATCTCACCAGTGAAAAAAACACTGACTTTCCATTATGCTCTGCTGGATGATTTGAGGGAAAAATACAAAGCCTCCACAACGGGGAAGACAAAGAGGGCTATTGCCTCGATTCAGCATGGAAGAAAAATAAGAAGATGCAGGTTCCAGGCACTGTGTCAGAAGAGCTTAAGCTTCTCGTACAAAGCTGGTAAAGAACATAGGAGCAGGTGTGAAGATGCCTCTGGGAAAAGGGCGTTGGTGAGACAGTTTTACCTGAGAGATGATGTCAGTAGAATGACCACAGGGAAAAAAAACACCCTCACCATTCGGAAGGTCAAGAAACAAAGAAGGCTTCTTTGTGACTTATTGCAAAACCTTCACATGAAATTTGTAGCTGAATATGGAGATGTGTCTTACACCTTCTTCTGCAGACATAGACCCTTTTGAAGACTGACTCCAAACAAGAGCAGGAGAAACAAAGCACCATCACAGTGAAGAGAGATGTGACTGTGACAGAAGATGAGCTAGCTTCTCAGTTTCAAGAAAGGCTTTTCCGCTTTCGCAGGCACATTTTTAACATCCGGTGGCAGTACAATGCCTACAAGCACCTCCGACAAAACCTTACTGCTAAGGACTGCCTTATCCATGTTGATTTCAGCGAGAATTTCACCTGCAAATACGCCAAAGAAATTCAGTCGGTGCATTTTGGGGGGTCACACCAGCAAGCGACCCTCCACACTGGAGTTCTGTATGTGCATGAACAGCCCCCCTTGTCCTTTGCTACCATCTCCCCCTGCAGACGGCATGATCCAGTGGCCATATGGGCTCATCTGGACCCCATCCTGGACATGGTGCAGAGTGAATACTCTGATGTGAAAAACCTGCATTTTTTCTCTGACGGGCCAGCAACGCAATACAAACAAAAGGGCAACTTCTATATGATTAGCTCGGAACCACACCAAAAAGGCTTCAAAAATACAACCTGGAATTTCTTTGAGGCAAGCCATGGGAAGGGTGCTCCGGATGGGGTGGGAGGAGCCTTGAAGAGGTCTGCAGATTCTTTGATCTGCCACGGAAGAGACATCCCAGATGCCAGAGCTCTTTATGAGGCATTGATTCAGGCAGGTACACAGGTGAAGCTGTTCTTTGTAAGCGAAGAAGATGTGGAGGAGAGGGCAAAGAGAATGCAGCAGGTTCCTCTTTCAGCAATTAAGGGGACAATGAAGATCCACCAGGTTTTGAGTTTGACCCCTGGAAACATGAAATACAGGGATGTAAGTTGCTTCTGCCAGGCAGGCGAGAATGTGTGGGACTGCCCATGTTTCAGTCTGCAAGATATCGCAATTGGATATGTTCCACCCACACAGAAAGCCCAGTCAGAGCCACAATCACACAGGCCAAATGTGATTGAGAGCCATCACTGCGGGCAGTGGTGCATTGTAAATTATGATGGGCAGCAATATCCTGGCATTATCCTGATGGTGGAGAACCATAATATCCAGATCAAATGCATGCACAGGTCAGGCAGGTATGACCTGAATAAGTTCTACTGGCCATCTCCAATTCAGGATGTGAACTGGTACGAAGATCATCAAATAATGTGCCTCATGCCAGAGCCAGTCGCTGCCAACAAGAGGTACATTGAGTTGGATGAAAAGATTTGGGCGTTCATCAAGGAAGAGCTGGGATGTTGAAGTGAGGAATGGAGAAAAGAGTTTATCAAGTTCAGGAAATGAGTTTATGATATGCAAATGAGTTCATGAAATGAGTTTAGGAAATGAAAATTAGCGTTATGAAATGAGTTTATGAAATGAACGTGTGTTTATGAAATGATTTTAAATGAGTTTATGAAATGAACGTGTGTTTATGAAATGATTTTAAATGAGTTTATGAAATGAACGTGTGTTTATGAAATGATTTTAAATGAGTTTATGAAATGAACGTGTGTTTATGAAATGATTTTAAATGAGTTTATGAAATGAACGTGTGTTTATGAAATGATTTTAAATGAGTTTATGAAATGAACGTGTGTTTATGAAATGATTTTAAATGAGTTTATGAAATTTTTTTTTTTTAATGAAAATGAGTTTATGAAATGATTGTAAGAAATGAAAATGAAATAAGTTTCTGAAATGAAATGAGTTTCTGAAATGACTTTATAAATTAGTTTATGAAATAAAAATGAGTTTATTTCCAAAAAAGTAGTCATTGTTGTTATTTGGTGTTATTGCACGTCACTGGTGTTACTTAATGTTTTTTTCAGTGATCGCCTGGTACACATGGATTATTGTTATTGATCACCAACATTTTCATCATTTATTTATTCATGAGGTGGTATGTTTAAGTAAGTATCCAAAAACTTATATGCATATTCTTCAACTGATTTTTGTTTTATAACGAAAACATTGAAGGCGCAAGTGAAATGGATGTCCATAATGCTGATTCTGCACTTTTTTAAATTAAGTTTCATAGGTTAAATCAAATATTTTTTTTGTTTTATTGTTCCAAGTGTTTTCTTTTAATGGAATATTCAAGTTTTAGGGAAAAAATATTTTTTACAAATATGCAGTATTGTTTGCATTATAGGTAACACCAATGACAAAAAAAATAATAAAAATGCATTAAGCTGGACCTGGTTTGGATTAGTCAAGTTTAGATGTTATATATTGATATTAAAGAAGTTTCAAGTGTATTAGAAGGAATAGTTTTCATCAGAAATATTTTTCCCAAATTCAACCTTTCCTGGAGAATGACCCACTAATGTAGTTAGTGATAATACTAATAAGACTTATGTGTATTTTAGTTTAACAATATACTATATGTCCACTAGAGGGTGCTATCGTTCCTGAAGTAATACTGGAGACATATATTAATTCATCCAGTAGGGGCACTGTTTTTTTTCTGCTCCCTTGGCGCCGGGTACCTGGCTGCCTCTCTGCTCTGCCACCTCTCCTCTGCATGTGGTTGTGTGTCCATGTATATCCTCTGTGTGTTTAATGTGTGTCAACACAACAGAGTAGAGAAAGCAATTTCCCTGTAAGGGATTAATAAAGTATGTCTTCTTCTTCTTCAATAATTAGTGTCCTGTTTATACTGTATGCACTTTATGTAATTTACCACAGCAGTAAGGGGCTGAAAACACTTGAAAGTTCTCCTTGAAATGCTTCAGTTTGACCTCTTAGACGGGCTGGAGACCTTTTGAATTACCACAGTGCCTCGCTGCTCTACTCTTCTCCTTACTCTGGCTTTGTGTTTTTAAGAACCTGTGTTTTATGTCTTTCAGCAATCTGCCAAAATCCACAATGATAAAGATCCACAAGCTGCAGGATCCAGAGAGGATGTGCAGCGAAGCTCAGGAGGAGGAAGAAGAGGACGTTTAAGAATAAAAGAGACGGACGTTAGCATGGTGTGAACCTTGCTGGATATTTCAGTATTCTGAGTGTGTGTGTGTGTGTGTGTGTGTGTGTGTGACTAAAGAGACAGGGATAAGTGTTTGTGTTGCCCAGATGCAGATTAACCATCTCAAAAGCTTTACGGAGAGAAAGGGTCAGAAAAACTCTGCAGAGACAACATTGCTACTGTTCAAGTAAGGAAGGTTCACCCATAACCAACTGGCATTATTGTACGTTTTGAGGGATTAGGGAATAGGTTGGGGAGATTGGGTAAAACATCCTTAGTTTTGTGCCTTAATGCAAGATACAGTTGAGCTCAAATTGATTAAAAACTGGAGTCAGACTATGTGGAGCACTTCCAAAGTTACAGTCTTTTCATACAATTGTGTTTTTCTCCAAAATCTGAGTTTTTTTCCACAGTTGACGGACAAATAAAAGCTGTTTTTGTGCAAAAAACACCTTTTTTTTTAGATTTGTTTATCTATATCAGTTTGCTAATACATGTTTGAGAAGATTTAAGAAAGGTATTGTTACCAGCTGATAGATGAAAACATCAGAGCAACAGAATAGAAGTTAATTATAAGCACAGGACCTAACCTGCACTGACAACAAACCAACAAGGATGATGACTTGATTTATCTGGAGGTCATTAACTATAAATAATGTGTTAAATAAGGGAGAGAGCCCAAGGCAGAGAGCCCAAGGCCCGGGCATGGCTCAGCTCCAGCCCCACTGCATCCACCACCTACTGAAGGCACAGGGTCTCAGATCTGCACAGCGCCACCGTCAGTCCTGGTGTCTCATTGCTGCTAACGTCCAGCCTGGCTCCATGAATCAGCGGCTCTTTTAACAACCAGTGCACAGTCAGTCTTTGGACACCTTTTATGGTTAAAAAGGGCCCAAGACTTAAAGACACCCTGATAAAAAGGAGGTAGCCCACTTAACTTTAAAATGTTTAAATCAGTTAAAAACAGAGCAGCATCCAGCCCCAGGTTACTCGCGCGTCTTAGAATGCAGCTGCTCTCATCTCCACACCAAATCAGCCGGGCCGGTAAGATACCTTTGCAGAAACTGCACTCTAAAAGTGTCTGTTCGGCTGGCCCTCGTCTCTAGATAAAAACAGCACCCCTTGTGGCACCCAGTGTAGCCCATCCCAAAAGAAATCTACCAATCTCTTTTGTATTTGGGCCAGTAGGCCTGAGGGATGGTCTACACAGGTAAGACGGTGCCACAGTTGGGATGCCACAAGGTTGTTTAAAACCAAAACTCTACCTTTAAAAGACATCTGCGGGAGCAGCCACTTCCATTTGGACAGTTTTTCCTCAATCTTCTCTGTGGCTTTCTCCCAGTTCTTCTGGACTATATTTGTGTTCCCTACGAACACACCCAGGTACTTTATGCCATCTCTTTTCCATGTCATGCCCTGGGGAAGACGTGGGAGACCGCCACGCCACTCACCGACAGCGAGGGCCTCACTCTTCTTCCAATTGACCCTCGCTGCCCATGCTGAACTAAAATCTGTCACAATATTGGTTAAAATGTCTGCATCCCTCTGGTCACTAATAAAAACAACGATGTCGTCCGCATACGCAGATAAAACCGTGTTTCCATTAAAACCAGGTAAAAACAGCCCTTGGAATTTGGAGTGTATTTTGCAGAGGAGGGGTTCTAGGGAGAGTGCAGCGCATGCGCACGCAGCGACCGGCAGTGAGAGCTAGAGTTTGAGAAAGTTTGGCATGAAAGTTTGGTGTTTGTGTTTTCTTATCTTATTTATTCGGCAAAGTGCTTCGACGTTTACTGTATGTATGCACTTATCCACAATGGACATTATAACCTGTTTCCCCTTTTGGATGCTACTGTATGGATTAATTATCTCCGACTCTGTCAACGGAGCTGTCAGCCATGGAAGGCTGCAGTACACTAAAACTACACTGCTGCAACTGAACTGTGGGATAACGTGCATGACTGACATGCCACATCTGCCAGGTTTTATCCTGAAAAACCCAAGGGGAAAAACAGCGGCAGCGAGGAGGAAGAGAGGCAAGCGGGGAGGCGTCAGGCAACGCTTCCGAAAACAGCGGCTTTCTCTGATTCCTCTACCCTCCATGATCCTCGGGAACGTCCAGTCCCTGAGGAACAAAATGGATGAGCTCCAGGGAAACGTCCGCTTTCTGAAGGACTTCAGGGACTGTTGTGTCCTGGCTTTCACAGAAACCTGGCTGACGGAGAAAGATCAGGACACCGATTTCGCAATTGATGGATTTGGGACACCTTATCGACTCGACCGAGCGGCAGAGGTAACGCGGAAATCTCAAGGGGGCGGGGTATGTCTATATTTCAACAAACGATACTGCACCTCTGTGACTGTAAGAGAACGTATCTGTACACCAGATGTTGAACTTTTATCAGTATCGCTACAACCATTTTACCTGCCCCGTGAGTTTCCACAACTTTTCATAACAACAGTCTACATTCACCCAAGGACGAACGCTGCGTTGGTTTCCAAAACCATCTTCGATGCAGTGCAGAAAATGCAATCACTCTCACCTAGGGTCGCCAGACGTCCGGCTTTAGGCCGGACAGTCCGGCTTCTCAATGCCCTGTCCGGCGTCGGGCGCAGCATCAAGCCGGACGCGTATTTGTCCTCCTTCTTGAGGCACTAGGCTTGAAGAGCGGAGTTCTAGAATCTTTGCTGGGACGCAGCACAACGTCCAATGCCGTAACATATCTGTTCTAACAAATGATTGGCTAAGAGCGGTGTCAGATAAATATCTGCTATATCATTGGTTAAAAACGTAAACAAGGCTCCATGTGCTGCTAGTCATAGTATGCCGGCTTCTTTGACAGAAAGTTCGCATCATGCCAAAACGTAAGACCTCATTCAATCCAGAATGGACGAAAGAGCACGATTTTATATCTAAAACCAGTCGAGACTCCTTTCATGGCTTCTGCACACTTTGTCGTTGTGATTTTGACATAAGCAGTAAGGGAGAAGCTGCCATTGAACGACATGCGGATACAGAGAAGCATAAAACTAACAGACGTGCGGCAGGTACCTCTTCAATGAGGACATATTTTCGTGAAGCCTCGTCGCCCCTGGATAATAAAATAACCGCTGCTGAGCTGTGCAAGGTTTACCATGCTGTAAAGCATCACCAGTCGTACAGAAGTGTAGACTGCGGCGTGAAAGTGGACCGGGAGATTTTCAGTGACTCGCCCACAGCTAAAGGGATGACCTTTGGCCGAACAAAAGCCAAGGCATTGTGCGAGAACGTCCTCGGGCCCTATTCTGTACAGTTACGTACCGACTACATAAAAGAAAACAACCTACCCTTTTCCGTGGCAACCGACGCCTCAAATAAAGGAACGACCAAGTGTTTTCCCATTGTGGTAAGGTATTTTCACTTTGATGAAGGCATCCAACATGTCCTGTTGGATTTCTATAGTGACAGCAACGAAACGTCACAGGCCATAACAAACCAGCTGCTGGCAAAACTTGAGATGTCTGGCTTAGAAGTGAAGAACATGTCTGCATATGCAGCAGACAATGCCAGTGTCAATTATGGCAAACATAACAGTGTGTATCAGAAGTTGAAACTGAGCCAAAAAGATGTGCTCCCTGCAAACTGGTTGGCCCATATTCTGCATAACGCAACCAGATATGCAGCAAACAGCCTTGATTTTGATGTGGAAAATGCTGTGCTGAAGGTTTACAGCCATTTCAGCATATCAGCAAGCAGAACAGCGCAATTAAAGGAATTCTGTGAGTTTGTGGAGGTGGAGGAATGCAACCTGCTGCGGCATGTTGTCACCAGGTGGTTGTCCCTGCTGCCATTCATTGACAGAATCCTGAAATATTGGAAGGCCCTGACCAGCTACTTCCAGAGTGAGGGTGAGGGGGACTGTGCAAGAACTGTGTGGAGATGTTTTGGAGAGGAAAGCAATGAGGTGTCAGAGACATATTTTCTGTTTCTCAGCCATGTTCTTAAGGTGTTCTCCGACACGATCGAAGCACTTGAGGCAAAATCCTTCAGCATTACATCAGTGTTTAAGGTAATGACTGAACTAAAACAAAAGCTAGAAAGAAGGATGAAGGACAGGTTCTTTGGGTTTACTGTCAACAGCAAACTGAAGCAGCTGCCCCCTTGCCAGTCAAAAAAATGTGAAGCAGATTTTTCTGCTTTTTTATGAAAGAGCAAAGAAATACATCAGTGAAAGATATGACTTCTCTGACACAAGCTTTCATAGCAAAGTGGCCAAGCTTGGCCTCACAACTTCTGTGCTATTTGAAGACTACAGTGCTGCTGTCCAGGCCTGCAATCTGGACATTGATATGGATGGACTGTATGAGGAATATGCCATGGTGGAAGGTTCCTTCAGCTCACCAGAAATGGAAGGTTGCCTCAGTGAGGAACGATATTTGAAACGGTTTTCCAAAGCAGATGTACCACTTGTGAATCTCAGGAAGGTCAGCGCCTATATTTTCTCCATCCCATGCAGCAATGCACACACAGAACGTGTCTTTTCAATGATGACAACTGCATGGAGAAACGAGAGGAATCGCCTGGATGTGGACAGTGTCAAGGCTGAGCTGCAAGTGTGTGTCAATTTCACTTATCCCTGCACAGAGGTGTACAAGAAGTTCATTGAAAACAAAAAACTCTTGGATGCAGCCAGGAAAGAACAGAAGCATTGCAGATAGACAATCAACTACTTTGGTGAGTACACTAGTCTTATGATTTCACTGATGGGCTGCATGAAATATTTATATTTATTGGGTTGAAAACAATACAGATTTTTGAAGGTTGATAACAGTATTCTTGCTATGTTGTTATTTGTACCAGTCCCTGCAGGATATAAACAGGCCCAGGGGCAGTGGGGGCTTGGAAGCCATGATGTCAGAGGTGCTGTTGTCTCCTGAGCTGCTACAGAGGGTGACTGTGGAGTTTGCTTAAATACAGGTGGACTGCTGCACACACACACACATATATACAGATGAAGACACTGAAGACAAGTCCCCAAAAGACTGAAGCACTTTAGAAATGCTATACTTTTTGAGCAGTTGAATGTAAATGTTTTGTTTTTTTACAATCTCCTTTGTTGTTTACATAAAAGGTTATTTATGCTTTTCAAAAAAGCATTTTTGTATTATTATGTACGTTACCTGTTATTTGTTTTTTCCATTTAAGTCCACACATGTTATGCTTTGTGGCACTCTGCACTTTAAAAGATTCATCTCAGTGGTCAGTTTTTGAACACCACAATGTATTGAATAAATACAAATACTGTGAACAAACCCTTTTTGACTTTTCATTCATATTTTTTCCTATTCAGCTACACAAACATCATCTTTAAACCACACAAAATTGTATTGTAAATGAGAGTATACAAGAGTCCTATGTACACCATAGTAATTTATTGATATGCCGCATAATGTCCTCCTTTTTGGTGTTATGGAAATGGTCACCCTAAATTTACCACAGCAGTAAGGGGCTGAAAACACTTGAAAGTTCTCCTCGAAATGCTTCAGTTTGACCTCTTAGACGGGCTGGAGACCTTTTGAATTACCACAGTGCCTCGCTGCTCTACTCTTCTCCTTACTCTGGCTTTGTGTTTTTAAGAACCTGTGTTTTATGTCTTTCAGCAATCTGCCAAAATCCACAATGATAAAGATCCACAAGCTGCAGGATCCAGAGAGGATGTGCAGCGAAGCTCAGGAGGAGGAAGAAGAGGACGTTTAAGAATAAAAGAGACGGACGTTAGCATGGTGTGAACCTTGCTGGATATTTCAGTATTCTGAGTGTGTGTGTGTGTGTGTGTGTGTGTGTGTGTGTGTGTGTGTGTGTGTGTGTGTGTGTGTGTGTGTGACTAAAGAGACAGGGATAAGTGTTTGTGTTGCCCAGATGCAGATTAACCATCTCAAAAGCTTTACGGAGAGAAAGGGTCAGAAAAACTCTGCAGAGACAACATTGCTACTGTTCAAGTAAGGAAGGTTCACCCATAACCAACTGGCATTATTGTACGTTTTGAGGGATTAGGGAATAGGTTGGGGAGATTGGGTAAAATCCTTAGTTTTGTGCCTTAATGCAAGATACAGTTGAGCTCAAATTGATTAAAAACTGGAGTCAGACTATGTGGAGCACTTCCAAAGTTACAGTCTTTTCATACAATTGTATTTTTCTTGTGTTTTTTTCCAGAGTTGACGGACAAATAAAAGCTGTTTTTGTGCATAAAACACCTTTTTTTTTTAGATGTGTTTATCTATATCAGAATTCAGCTAGCTTGTGTTGCCAGGTTGTATGAAATCTGTCCGAGGCCTTCAGAATCAACAATGCGGGCGTCTGTGCACTGTGAGTGAACGGGCACATATAGTTAGTCAGTTAGTTATAGATAGTTGCGATAGCCAATCAGATCACGAGTTGGCGATAGTAAGGCCTTCTCGCTGGCCTGACGTTGAACGTGACATGTACGCGTCCTGTGATTGGATACTCGCTTGTGAGAGCCGGCAGCGCTATGCAGATCAACAAAGTCACACTCGGGGGCCGTTAGCAGGAAAAACGTATACATATACTTGCTTTTTTAACCCACAATGGCCGAAGGAGGGGAAAACAGACTTGGTTGCAGATATACTTGCAAAGCCATTTTCAAGACAGACCTTCCAAGAGAAGCTAGCTCTCGTGAGACGTGGTCGGCCGACCCCCGAGCTAGCTAGCTTGTCACAGGCGGGGAAAGGGTTTGTCCGCCACTTCCAGTCAACTAACTACGAGCGGTACCCCTGGCTTACGGCTTCCGAAGGCCGCTGCAGATTGTTCTGCTGGGAATGCCTTTTGTTTGCAAAGGATCGATTTGGCGTGTGGAGCTACACTGGATTTGCAAACTTAAGTTGCTTAACCAAGGCAGCAACAAGACACCAAAGCACGTCGGGGCACTTGCAAGCTACGGTGCTTTTACAGTTTTTCTCGATTGCTAAGACACAAAACCCAGTACTCTAAACCAAATGACCAGTTGCCTAAACACATTTAGTAAAACTACCCCCCATTTGCCACAACCAAAAACACAATTCACCTGTAGACACTGTTCACAAAACCCATCCCCTTTTTCTCAAAACTCTAAACACATTTTGCCTTGCTAAAACACATTTAGCATATATCTCTGCTCAAATATGCATTGTGAAGCTCATGTGATGCAAAATGCCACACACAGTCAGCAAAACCTGAACACAATGAACACACCTGGTGTAATTCAGTAAACACAACGACTCATAATTGAAAACACCTATTGCAAATGATGTGACCACACCTATATAAGTCAGTTTGCTGAAGGTTCCAAACAAAAATGGATGATCAAGGAAGAAGAAGAGGAGTTCGTGCCAGAGGAGGGAGAGGAGTTCGTGCCAGAGGAGGGAGAGGAGTTCGTGCCAGAGGAGGGAGAGGAGTTTTTGTCAGAGGAGGGAGAGGAGCAGGCCAAGGAGGGAGAGGAGCAGGTCAAGGAGGTAGAGGAGCGGGCCAAGGAGGGAGAGGAGCAGGTCAAGGAGGTAGAGGAGCGGGCCAAGGAGGGAGAGGAGCAGGCCAAGGAGGGAGAGGAGAAGGAGGGCGAGCAAGACAACGCATCTTCATCACAGATGAAATGAGAGCAACGGTCATTGACCACGTCATTGTCCACGGCATGACAATGACCGAAGCTGGACAACGAGTCCAACCAAACCTAAGCCGATTCTCAGTGGCCACCATTATTCGGGCCTTCAGAGAACACAACAGGTACTGTATGTACTATTTTTTTAGTCACTACACTAGATGTTTACAGTATACAGTAGTATAGTGGAGTGCACCTACATACAGACAAGTGCAATAATGGTTACAGTAAAAGTGTGTACTGCAAGGACCATTTCTGACCAAATGACTGTTTCTCTAGAGTTGAAAGATTGCCATATGCAGGTGGGAGGGCTTCCAGATTCACACCAGCCCAAGAGGTCGTCATTGTGGATATGGTTCGGGAGAACAATGTGCTGAGACTACGGGAGATACGGGAGAGGATCATTGGTGACAATATGAACTTTCCGAACATTGACGATGTTAGCCTGACAACCATAGACAGAGTCCTCAAGCGCCAGAGAGTACGCATGAAGCAGGCCTATAGGGTACCCTTTGAGCGCAACTCTGACAGAATAAAGCACCTCCGTCACCAGTATGTGCAAGTAAGTACAGTAAAATCTATGTACACGGTGGCCTACAGTACTTACATGTAACATACAATACTATACTATCGTACTGTAATGTGCTGTATTGACTGTCTTTCTGAACACCTGAAAACGCTATTTGTTTCCACAGAGGATCTTCGAGTTGGAGTCCATGGCCAGACCCCATGAATTTATATTTGTGGATGAGGCTGGCTTCAACCTCACAAAAAGGAGGAGGAGAGGCCGTAACATCATAGGACAGAGAGCTATCGTTGATGTGCCCGGCCAACGTGGAGGAAACATCACCCTCTGCGCTGCCATGAGTTCTAGAGGGCTTCTCCACCGGCATGCTGAACTTGGTGCCTACAACACTGAGCGTCTCCTCACCTTCCTAGGAGAGCTCAGAGAAGTTTTGCATGACCATGACCACCCGAACGACCAGCAGAATCCTGGGCCGGCTGATCTTCCCATATATGTCATCTTCTGGGACAATGTTAGTTTCCATCGCAGCATCCAGGTCAGAGAGTGGTTTAACATCAACCAGCAATTTATTAATGTGTGTCTGCCACCCTACTCTCCATTCCTAAACCCAATAGAAGAGTTCTTCTCATCATGGCGGTGGAAGGTCTATGACCGCCAACCGTACACCAGAGAGAACCTTCTCAGGGCTATGGACCTGGCCTGTGATGATGTGGCTGTGGAGGCGTTCCAAGGCTGGGTGCGGCATGCCAGGGCATTCTTCCCACGATGTTTGGCTATGGACAATATTGCCTGTGACGTGGATGAGGTACTGTGGCCCGACCCAGTCCGACGACGTGATGCCGCCCAATGATTGCAGTGTCAACATACTGTGTCAATTTACATGTACAACGTAGGCCTAATAAAAGAGATCGCACCCTGAACATTGTGTTTTCAATTGTTACTGTACTTTATCTATTGTGTGTAATGGATCCTCCATGGAGTTTACAGTACTCATTTTCTGCATTACGTTGTGATATTACTGCATTTTATGTATTATTCATTATTCCTATGAAATGCACAAATCTATAGTAAATGCCCAATACATATTTGAGAATAAATAAGGGTTGCTCAAATGCATCCTGGCAGTTGTGAAACTGTAAAAAAAGAAGTCTCACACTGAAAATGGTGTTTTCAATTTTTTGGGTAACGTGGTTAATGATGCTCAGTAGTGTTTACATTTTTGCAGGCCTTGAGTGGTATTGTGGTGTCAAAGTTTGCTTTTGAGCATATGAGCCACTGTTTAGGTGTGATGGGTTGGTTTTGAGCATATGAGCAACTGTTTTGGTGTGATGGGTTGGTTTTGAGCATATGAGCAACTGTTTTGGTGTGATGGGTTGGTTTTGAAAAGAGACTGTGAGGTTGTGTGTACGTAGCTTTAGAAAAGTGTTTTGTGTTTAGAGTTTTGTGAAAAGTGAGGGCAGTATCACAAAATGTGTTTAAGCAATAGAGAAAAACTGTAAAAACTTTTGGGGATACCAGAGTGGATACACAGCTCAACGAACAGGTGCGCAGGGAAAGAGAGCTCCACAATGAAATGGTGAGGAAAAATAGGGAGATACTGAAAAGACTAATTGATTGTGTCGTGTTCCTGGGAAAACAGGAACTTTCATTTAGGGGACACGATGAAAGCACTCAGTCCACAAACAGAGGCAATTACATGGAACTTCCTTCTTTTCTTGCTGAGCATGACACAGACTTGCATTACCACCTGTCTACTAACAGAGTGTTTACTGGGACATCTGGCAAAATACAAAATGACCTAATTAATGCTGTTGCGGAAGTGATGGGCGAAGAGATCAAAACGGAGATCAAAAAAGCACCTTTCGTCGCTGTAATGGTGGATGAGACAACAGACGTGGGTAATGCCGCACAGCTCGCACTTGTCCTGCGCTATGTAACGATATCGGGTGTCAAGGAGCGTTTTGTCAAATATGAGGATGTAACTTGTGGCAGGCGAGCTGATGACATTTCTGCTCTTATTTTTTCTTTCCTCGAGGAATATGAATGTTGTCTGGACAAAGTTGTGGCACAGTGTTACGATGGCGCAGCAGTAATGGCATCTGGACTAAATGGGGTGCAAGCGAAAGTTAAGGAGAGGGCACCCATGGCCTTATTCATTCACTGTTATGCACATCGTCTTAATTTAGTACTGACTCAAGGGGCCTCAAAGCTTAAAGAATGCAAGGTCTTTTTTGCCAACCTGAATGGCCTCGCTGCGTTCTTCTCCAGATCCCCGAAGCGCACTCAACTACTGGATGAAATGTGCAAGCGGCGTCTTCCTCACGTTGCACCAACGCGGTGGCAATATACATCAAGACTGGTAAATGCAGTCCATGAGAAGAGGGTTGCGTTAAAGGAGTTGTTTGATCACATACTGGAACACCATGATGAGTATGACGAGGACACTGTGCTTTGTGCAGATGGATTTAATAAGCGTCTGAATGATTTTGAGTTTTGTTTTTTGCTCAACACATTTAATGGCCTTTTTGAGCATGCTGACGTGCTCTTTGGAAAACTACAGAAGAAAACATTGGATGTACAGTTCTGCATGGCAAGAGTGAACAAGTTTTGTAACACAGTTAAGCGAGCGAGGGGCGGATTCAATCAGATCTATGAAGAAACATTGAGCATCTCAGGTGGTCCAAGCGCGCGCAGAGGCCAGGGCGCAGCGCAAGGCGACCTTCGCGCACACTTCCAACAACTCCACAGCAACATCCTGGACAACATTCTTTGCCAGATACGGAATCGATTTCAAGACCATGAAAAACTATTGTTTCTCTCCCTTCTGGACCCCCAGCACTTTCAGACATACCGGAGAAAGTTTCCACAAACAGCCTTTTCCAGCTTAACACAAAGTCACGGCGCACTGTTAGATCTGCCCCGACTGAAAACAGAACTGACTGTAATGTATGCCATGACTGATTTTGAAGGGAAAGGTCCAGCTGATCTCCTTGATTTTCTTAGGAGCAAAGAACTGAGTGAGAGTATGGGACAGCTTTACGCACTGGCTTGTTTGGCTGTGACAATCCCTGTGTCCACAGCTTCTGTCGAGCGGTCATTTTCGGCCTTAAAGCGAATCAAAACATACGCCAGAAACACGACTGGACAGATGCGGCTTTCAGCATTGGCCTCCATGTCGATAGAAAAGGATTTGTTGTTGGAACTTAAACGCACAGATAAACTGTACAACCAAGTCATTGAAGTCTTCTTGAGGAAAGAAAGGAGAATGGATTGTGTGTTGAAATAAGTGTTTTCGGGGACAGTCGTTTTGGTGAGTGCAAGTATTTTATTTAATTTTTCACATTTAATATGTTTTGAAAAATGAAAAACTAAATTCTTGCATTTCTGTAAATATGTAAATAATATGGCGCAGCTATGTGATTGTAGTGGAAGTACACAGAGACTTGTTTCATTGAACAAATGTGGCTGTCTTATATTAAACTGCAATTTCGCAATTTAGTGTACAATCTTGTTAAAGCTTGCCTATTCTTGGTGGACGTATTCAAACTTTTGGACAAATCATTTTAAATTCCGTTTTATTTGTAAGTTTGACAGGACCAGTATAGTGATATGTTTTAATTGCTGATGTGGGTTTATTGATTTTTAAATGCTCTGGAAAATAGCCCATGTTGTACGCGATTGAGGCGATCCAGCACCCTGTAGTGCGTGTTTCTGTGTATTATTTCTCCCTCTCTGTCATAAATGATGGTATTATGAGGAATATTTGTTCAAGTCGGACTACGTAGGACATCACTGAAGGCCTAGGTGTGAAATGCACGGCCCGCCACTGCTGTAATCCCCTTGCTTTAAAAAGGCACTTTAAGTAAACATTGGCACTACTTACCCCACTCTCCCCTACGGCCTCGAAAACAAAAACTTCTATAGATACATGCAGTTGAGAGATTATTTCACAAAAGAGATAAGGTCAAATGAAACTATAAATAAGGTGATTGGAATTATTATGGATTCATACAGACAGAAGGGGTCTCGGC
>NC_086361.1:8430077-8453773 GCF_036324505.1 Eleginops maclovinus | reverse complement strand
TCGATCTTTTGCTTGGACCCTCGGACAGTGAACACTTCGTGAATTCTATTCATGTTTTGGGCCTGTTCAAGTGTGTTTTGAGCTACTGGGCCACAGCTGTGAAACCTTTGTAAAACCTACTGCTGCATCCATTATTAAATACTCCTTTTAAAACTTTTAAGGGAGGTTTGCTTTCTTTCTTTTAAATCGACTCCTGGACTTCGAATAAACGAACAATTCCTACTGTGTGTGTGTGTGTGTGTGTGTGTGTATGCAGGGTGCGATTTGTAGGGGGGGATGGTGAGGATTTCCCCCCCTCTGGTTTTCCTATCCCTACCTCTGCTAAATTATTTTTATCTCCGGTGGGGACAAGGATTTCCCCCCCTTGATAGCGATGAATGCAACTTAACTGCTAGCCCACTGGCGTAACACAAGCACTTGGGGCCCCCCTGCAGGTACTTAGACTGGGGCCCCCCACCGCCAAGTGGGGGGCCCCAGTAAAAAGACACTACATTGTAGTGTCTTTCAAAATTGCCGCTCTAGTAGAAATCTAACATGCTGTCGGCGGCCGCTTTGGGGTATAGAGGTAGGGGGCCCGTTCTCATATGAGGGGGGCCGGGGCCCCCCCGCCTCGCGGGGGCTGCGGGGGTATACTTTACGCCAGTGTGCTAGCCTACTTAAACTCTTGAAATCTAACGATCTTCAGTGTCTTTACATCAGAGTAGGCTATTCAGCAGCCTTCTGGCAGACGGTGCATATTTCTGAACGTCATCGAACACAAAAACATTGTAACATTTTTGTGCGGGAACTTCGCAGGAAAAACAGCGCTGAACCAAACATGAAACGCGTTCAGAGCAGCATATCATCTTACTTTACAGGACCCATTTGCAGAATTGTGGATAGAAGAGGGCCGAAATGCTGCAGACAATGCCCCGATAGGAAAAACGAAAAAGCCACCACAAATTTGACACCAGAGCCGACTGTTTACTTTGTCTAGTTTTCCAGACCTGTCCCTGAGTGTTGACAGCACGTTGTGCTATTTAGTGAATTATTTTGAGTGTTTGATTTAAGTTAATTGGAGGGTCTTTTCATGGAGAGCATTGATGCTGTTCTATGGTGCTTTCTGCCTGTTAGTGCGTACGCATGTTTTTGTGACGTTGAATAGAAACATGTATGGGTTATTAAAAGTTTTGCCATGTTGTGATGGGGACTAATCCACGGACCCGAAAAAAGGGCCTGTCTACTTTTTGCGTTTTTTTCTCCCTAGTTATGCAAGTTAAAAGTCCAATGTTCTTGTCAATGAATAAATTAAAAAAAACATCCCCCCCTCTGTTTTTTTTGTCAAATCGCACCCTGTGTGTATGTGTGTGTGTGTGTGTGTGTGTGTGTGTGTTCACCATGTACACGTCGAACTCGAGGCACCTGAAGGGAGAATCGGTGATCTCCCACAGAGAGAGCATGAAGCAGAAGCTGGAGAACGAGCGCTCCCCCCCCCCCCCCCCCCACTCAGAGAGCGCATGTCACTCACTCCCCCCCCCCCCCCCCCCCCCCCCCCCTTCCTCCCGGCCCGGGTGCATCACCTGCACAGGTCAGCAAACACAGGTGTGTAACTATTTGTTCTATAGTGGATTTAGTCCTACTCTTGACTATACTTTCATTGCACATGCTGGAAGAAGAAAGACAGGAGTGACAGTTGTATGAATGAATGTAGTATACGTACGGAGATGGAGAGCGTCTCGTTGTTGTGGTCGAAGATCATGGAGCCGCAGCAGTTCATCTTTATCATGAAGCTATTGAAATATAACTTACACCTGACTGAGAGACCTGAAGGAAGAACAGAGGGATAATCAAACCTTATTATTGTTAAATAAGAAGAAGAAGCACATCTGTGTGTAGATTCCCTGCAGTACACTCTGAAGTGTGTCTGCCACTTTGAGTCCGTATTGTGCTGAGGTTCAGGTGTATATCAGTATTTAGTGGCTCCACTGTGTTTACATCATTTAATGTTCAAATAAGCAGCAATGAGGTTAAAACCCCTTATGTGTGTTTTTTTTTTTATAACTTACATTTTTATTAAGTTTTCACACACATAAGCAATACAGCAAACAAGGTACAAGTGAAGTACAGTGGGGCAAAAAAGTATTTAGTCAGCCACCAATTGTGCAAGTTCTCCCATTTAAAAAGATGAGAGAGGCCTGTAATTTTTATCATAGGTATACCTCAACTATGAGAGACAGAATGAGGAAAAAAAATCCAGGAAATCACATTGTAGGATTTTTAATGAATTTATTTTCTAATGATTGTGGAAAATAAGTATTTGGTCAATAACAAAAGTTCATCTCAATACTTTGTTATATACCCTTTGTTGGCAATGACAGAGGTCAAACGTTTTCTGTAAGTCTTCACAAGGTTTTCACACACTGTTGCTGGTATTTTGGCCCATTCCTCCATGCAGATCTCCTCTAAAGCAGTGATGTTTTGGGGCTGTCGCTGGGCAACACGGACTTTCAACTCCCTCCAAAGATTTTCTATGGGTTTGAGATCTGGAGACTGGTTAGGCCACTCCAGGACCTTGAAATGCTTCTTACGAAGCCACTCCTTCGTTGCCCTGGCGGTGTGTTTGGGATCATTGTCATGCTGAAAGACCCAGCCACGCTTCATCTTCAGTGCCCTTGCTGATGGAAGGAGGTTTTCACTCAAAATCTGACGATACATGGCCCCATTCATTCTTTCCTTTACACGGATCAGTCGTCCTGGTCCCTTTGCAGAAAAACAGCCCCAAAGCATGATGTTTCCACCCCCATGCTTCACAGTAGGTATGGTGTTCTTTGGATGCAACTCTGCATTCTTTCTCCTCCAAACACGACGAGTTGAGTTTTTACCAAAAAGTTCTATTTTGGTTTCATCTGACCATATGACATTCTCCCAATCCTCTTCTGGATCATCCAAATGCTCTCTAGCAAACTTCAGACGGGCCTGGACATGTACTGGCTTAAGCAGGGGGACACGTCTGGAACTGCAGGATTTAAGTCCCTGGCGGCGTAGTGTGTTACTGATGGTAGCCTCGGTTACTTTGGTCCCAGCTCTCTGCAGGTCATTCACTAGGTCCCCCCGTGTGGTTCTGGGATTTTTGCTCACCGTTCTTGTGATCATTTTGACCCCACGGGGTGAGATCTTGCGTGGAGCCCCAGATCGAGGGAGATTAGCAGTGGTCTTGTATGTCTTCCATTTTCTAATAATTGCTCCCACAGTTGATTTCTTCACACCAAGCTGCTAACCTATTGCAGATTCAGTTTTCCCAGCCTGGTGCAGGTCTACAATTTTGTCTCTGGTCTCCTCTGACAGCTCTTTGGTCTTGGCCATAGTGGAGTTTGGAGTATGACTGTTTGAGGTTGTGGACAGGTGTCTTTTATACTGATAACGAGTTCAAAAAGGTGCCATTAATACAGGTAACGAGTGGAGGACAGAGGAGCCTCTTAAAGAAGAAGTTACAGGTCTGTGAGAGCCAGAAATCTTGCTTGTTTGTAGGTGACCAAATACTTATTTTACCGAGGAATTTACCAATTAATTCATTAAAAATCCTACAATGTGATTTCCTGGATTGTTTCCCCCATTCTGTCTCTCATAGTTGAAGTATACCTATGATGAAAATTACAGGTCTCTCTCATCTTTTTAAATGGGAGAACTTGCACAATTGGTGGCTGACTAAATACTTTTTTGCCCCACTGTAACAATAATAATAACACTAACACACTGTCTGGAGATGTTCTACTATTCAGTCCACTGTTCCATTTAACATTCGTTCAGTTGGTGTCATGTCTCGTATAAATGTTCCATTTTTCCCAGTTCTTTTCAAATACGTTCTCTTTGAGTCTCAACAGGTATGTCAATTTTTCCATAACAAGGATTTCCTGGACAATTTCCAACCACTGTTCCTGTTTTGGAGTATTTACATTGAGCCAGTTTCTTGTGACCGCTTTCTTACTTGCTGCGAGTAATACTTTAGTCAAGTACAGGTCTTCTTTCATTACAACCTCCTCAATATTCCCAAGATACATCACTGGACAAGTATTTGGGATTTCATATCCCAAGACAGTTTTTACAACTGAGTTAACATTTTGCCAGTATATCCTCATTTTTATACAGTTCCAGAAGATGTGTGCATGGTCTGCCCCCTTGCTCCCACATAGTCTCCAGCAGTCTTGTTGTATAGCGATTTGCCTAGATTTGATCTTTGGTGTTCTAAAATAACGAGTTAGATTTTTCCAGCAGAACTCCCTCCATATTAATGAGTTTGTTGATGTACATTGTGTCTCACACATGTGGTACCACTCCTCCTCTTGTATTTGGATTTTTAGTTCTGCTTCCCATTTTGCTTTTATATAAAGTGTTGATTCCCCCCTGCTCTCACCCATAGCTCGATAGAAAGCAGAGATGGGCCGAGACCCCTTCTGTCTGTATGAATCCATAATAATTCCAATCACCTTATTTATAGTTTCATTTGACCTTATCTCTTTTGTGAAATAATCTCTCAACTGCATGTATCTATAGAAGTGTTTGTTTTCGAGGCCGTAGGGGAGAGTGGGGTAAGTAGTGCCAATGTTTACTTAAAGTGCCTTTTTAAAGCAAGGGGATTACAGCAGTGGCGGGCCGTGCATTTCACACCTAGGCCTTCAGTGATGTCCTACGTAGTCCGACTTGAACAAATATTCCTCAGAATACCATCATTTATGACAGAGAGGGAGAAATAATACACAGAAACACGCACTACAGGGTGCTGGATCGCCTCAATCGCGTACAACATGGGCTATTTTCCAGAGCATTTAAAAATCAATAATAATAATAATAATAATAATAAATTAATTTTATATAGCGCCTTTCAGGACTCTCAAGGTCGCTTTACAAAGAGTGTGTGTGTGTGTGTGTGTGTGTGTGTGTGAGTGCGTGTGTGAGAGTGAGTGAGGGTGCAAGTGCGCAGGGCGCCAGGTGGGGTTGTGAGGGGGTTAAAGTCCATAGGCCTCAGAGAAAAGGTGTGCCTTGAGGTGCTTTTTAAATGAATCAACTGAGGGGGCACAGCGGATGTGTGGGGGGAGTTGGTTCCACATGGTAGGGGCAGACACACAAAAGGCCCTGTCCCCAAAAGTCTTAAGTCGGGTGCGGGGTACTGCCAGCTGGTCCTTGACAGAGGACCTGAGGGACCGCAGGGGGGTGTAGGGGTGTAGGAGGTCGGAGAGGTAACGGGGGGCAAGGGCGTGGAGGGACTTGTAGGTGAGTAATAGGATTTTGAATTTGATGCGGAATTTGACAGGTAACCAGTGGAGCTGCATGAGGGTGGGGGTGATGTGCTGCCAGGGCTTAATGCCAGTTAAGACCCTAGCAGCAGAGTTCTGTACATATTGCAGTCTGTCCAGGGTTTTTGAGGGGAGACCTGTGAGGATGGCATTGCAATAATCCAGGCGGGTGGAGATGAAGCAGTGAATGAGGGTTTCGGTTACTGAGGCTGAAAGTGAGGGTCGGAGTCTTGAGATGTTTTTCAGGTGGTAGAATGCAGATTTAGTGATGTTGTTAATGTGGGACTGGAATGATAGAGTGGGGTCGAGAATGACACCCAGGTTGCGGACAACGGGTGATGGGGTGATGTAGCAGCCATCCACTTCCAGGAGAAGATCCCCAACCTTCCTGAGCAGTGGCTTGGGCGCCACAACCATGAGCTCAGTTTTATTGCTGTTGAGTTTGAGGAGGTTAGAGGTCATCCAGGTTTTTAGTTCTTGCAGACAGTTGATGAGTGGGCCAGGTGGGAGCAGAGTGGAGGGTTTGGTGCTGATGTACAGTTGAGTGTCGTCGGCGTAGCAGTGGAAACTGAGGCCGTGGTGACGAATAATTTGGCCGAGGGGGAGCATGTAGATGGTGAAGAGGAGAGGGCCGAGCACAGATCCCTGGGGTACGCCATGATTGACTGGGGCCAGGATGGAGTTGGCATCTTTCAGGGTGACATATTGTTTGCGGTTGGAAAGGTAGGACTGAAACCAGGAGAGAGCTGAGCCCCTGAGGCCGATGAGCTCAGTGAGACGGGAGAGGAGGATGGAGTGGGACACTGTGTCAAAGGCTGCAGAGAGGTCGAGGAGGATGAGGATGGAGATGAGGCCATTGTCGGCGGCAGTGAGCAGGTCGTTAGTGATTTTAATGAGGGCGGTCTCGGTGCTGTGTTGAGTTCTGAAGCCAGATTGGAGGGGTTCAAAGAGCTCATGGTGTGACATGTGATGTTGAAGCTGGGAAGCCACTGCTCTTTCCAGAATTTTACTTAGGAAAGGAAGGTTGGAGATTGGACGATAGTTGTTAGGGTCGTCAGGGTCCAGACCGGGCTTTTTCAAGGTGGGAATGACTGCAGCTGTTTTGAAGCCTGAGGGCACCACACCAGAGTCCAGTGAGCAGTTTATGATGGCGGCAATAGAGGCAGAGATGACAGGGAGGCAGGTCTTCACCAGGGTGGTAGGCATGGGGTCCAGCTGGCTGGAGGAGGTCTTCGCTTTGGACACCAAGTCATGCACCTGGTCAGTGTCCAACATGGTGAAGGAGGAGAGGCAACACTGCAGTGGGCAGGCAGTAGGGGTGTCGGCACCCAATAAACCCACATCAGCAATTAAAACATATCACTATACTGGTCCTGTCAAACTTACAAATAAAACGTAATTTAAAATGATTTGTCCAAAAGTTTGAATACGTCCACCAAGAATAGGCAAGCTTTAACAAGATTGTACACTAAATTGCGAAATTGCAGTTTAATATAAGACAGCCACATTTGTTCAATGAAACAAGTCTCTGTGTACTTCCACTACAATCACATAGCTGCGCCATATTATTTACATATTTACAGAAATGCAAGAATTTAGTTTTTCATTTTTCAAAACATATTAAATGTGAAAAATTAAATAAAATACTTGCACTCACCAAAACGACTGTCCCCGAAAACACTTATTTCAACACACAATCCATTCTCCTTTCTTTCCTCAAGAAGACTTCAATGACTTGGTTGTACAGTTTATCTGTGCGTTTAAGTTCCAACAACAAATCCTTTTCTATCGACATGGAGGCCAATGCTGAAAGCCGCATCTGTCCAGTCGTGTTTCTGGCGTATGTTTTGATTCGCTTTAAGGCCGAAAATGACCGCTCGACAGAAGCTGTGGACACAGGGATTGTCACAGCCAAACAAGCCAGTGCGTAAAGCTGTCCCATACTCTCACTCAGTTCTTTGCTCCTAAGAAAATCAAGGAGATCAGCTGGACCTTTCCCTTCAAAATCAGTCATGGCATACATTACAGCAGTGGTTCCCAAACTTTTTCTGCTGGGTCCCCCTTTAGGACCTAAACATATTTTGGAGCCCCCCCTAAACACCGAAACTTTTAGTTTCTTGAAAATGTATTTTGAAATTCACGCAAACAGTACAAATAAACAATAAGGGCATAATCACCATTACAAGACACTTCAAAATAACATTTATTCATGTGTTTTGTGTGCAGCAGCACTGTTTTAACAACTTTGCAACTGCAACTTCTCTTCTTGAGTGACAAAATATCAAAAAAAGTAACTTACATTTACTTTAAAATTGTACAACTTTGAACCTATTTCATCTTTTTAACATCTGCACTGAATTTGAAAAAATACCCCAGATTTGTTTTTTCATAAAATATTTCATACATCTCAGTGACTAGTGTGGGCTTGCTTTGAACTGCAGATCTTTTCAAATCGTGGTGGCAACTGTGAGATGGCCACCCTCAGTTCATTCTCAATGTCCAGCTTTGACCTGTATTTGGTCTTTATGGAGGCCACTGCAGAAAAGCCCACCTCACAAAGATAAGACGTGGCAAAAGGGAGAAATACTGCCATTGCCTTTCCACCCAATAGTGGGTAGTCCTCCTCCACCCCAATCCAAAATGCAGTCAGTAACTTGGCCTGAAACTGCAGTTTCAGTGTGGAGTCTGATGTGATATCAATGAACTGCTCCTCTTCAGCAGTGCTGAAGTCAGTAGGTGCGGCTGCAGTGAAGGGGTCTAGGATCCAGTCATATTGTGCTGAATCCTTCACTGAAAAATACCTCTGAAAATGTTGTTGTAGGGCAGAGATGTGTGCTCTCATACAAGGCACGATTGTGTTCTGAATGTTGTTGGATTCAAGAAAAGCATGAAGGTTCTGAAATGAGTCTATGTTTCCCTCCCCAATTTTCCGCTCCCACATTTCCAATTTCCTTGAAAATGATTTTATTTTATCTGCAAGATGCGGAAGGTGGGTGTTGGTTCCTTGCATCTGCAGATTTAGTTCATTTAATTTCTGGAACATGTCACTGAGGTAGGCAACTTTCGTAAGAAAATTTTCATCACTGTAATTAACCGCGAGGTCATGACCCTCCTCCTCCAAAAAAATCCGAATTTCCTCCCGCAGCTCAAATACCTGGACAGAACCTTCCCACGTGACAACCATCGCGCTTCGCTGTGAAACAAAACAGCTGTGTGATTGGATCCCATTTCCTCGCATAGCGCAGAGAAAAGTCGGGCCTTAACAGGGCGCGTTTTGATGTAGTTCACTGTGGCAATGACGTCCGTCATCACCTCGTTCAATTCGGGACTCAGCTGTTTAGAAGCCAACGCTTCTCGATGGATCATACAGTGAGTCCAATGAACGTTGGGCGACACACGCTTTATGAGCGCTTGGAGCCCGTTGTGCTTCCCAGCCATTGCCTGAGCCCCATCTGTACACACCCCAACACAACCCTCCCACTTCAGATTGGCCTCTTGCAAGTAAGTGTCAATTACTTTGAAAAGTTAATCAGCAGTGGCTCGCGTTTTAAGTTTTTTGCAGAACAACAGGTCCTCTTTCATGTCCCCTGCAGCAATGAATCGGACGTATGTGATTAATAAACAGTCCTTGTTGCTGTCGGTGGCTTCATCCACCTGCAGAGCAAACCGGGTGCTTGCACGCACCATATCGTTGACCTGCTCCGCTATGTCACTTGACATATCAAGTATGCGTTTCCCAACAGTGTTGTTAGAGAGAGGAATCACTTTTAACTTGTTTGCTGTTGCCTCGTCAATCATAGTGGCAACCATATCGATAGCACAGGGCAGTATCAGTTCCTCAGCTATTGAGTGTGGTTTTTTGCACTGTGCGACACGGTAGGCCACTTTATAGGAGGCAAGCTGAGCATTGGCAGGGACAGACGCAGATTTTACGAAACTAGTCTGTTGGATACGACAGTTATTTAATTTTCTCTGAAAGAAATCAGCCGGCTTGTCTTTATGCTCAGGGTGTGTGGTCTCCAGGTGACGTTTAAGCTTGCTGGGTTTTAGACTGTCAGCGGCTAGCACTCTTAAACATAGAACACACTGCGGTCTTTCCTCACCACCTACCAGCGTACTAGTGAAGCCCAGCCCGATGTACACCTCGTCATATCTCCTCGTCTTTTTCTGAGTCGGAGTGCTTGATGGCTCGTACTGTAAAGTAGGCTTACGCTTGATTGGACCCGCTGTTAAAAACTTTTCCATTTTAAAATGTTCAGTTCTCAGACTCACGCATGGCTACTGTTATCAAAAAGTTTTTGGGAAACGCACCCCAGGGTGAGTGGTCCGTTAGTTAAGGTGGTATAGGCTCATGGTGGCATGTAGACTAAACAACTGTATTACGTGCCACCTTAACAACAGACGCGGTTCTGCAGTTCACGCAAACCGTACCCCTCCCCGCGACCCCCCTGCAAGGGGTCGCGACCACACTTTGGGAACCACTGCATTACAGTCAGTTCTGTTTTCAGTCGGGGCAGATCTAACAGTTCGCCGTGACTTTGTGTTAAGCTGGAAAAGGCTGTTTGTGGAAACTTTCTCCGGTATGTCTGAAAGTGCTGGGGGTCCAGAAGGGAGAGAAACAATAGTTTTTCATGGTCTTGAAATCGATTCCGTATCTGGCAAAGAATGTTGTCCAGGATGTTGCTGTGGAGTTGTTGGAAGTGTGCGCGAAGGTCGCCTTGCGCTGCGCCCTGGCCTCTGTGCGCGCTTGGACCACCTGAGATGCTCAATGTTTCTTCATAGATCTGATTGAATCCGCCCCTCGCTCGCTTAACTGTGTCACAAACTCGTTCACTCTTGCCATGCAGAACTGTACATCCAATGTTTTCTTCTGTAGTATTCCAAAGAGCACGTCAGCATGCTCAAAAAGGCCATTAAATGTGTTGAGCAAAAAACAAAACTCAAAATCATTCAGACGCTTATTAAATCCATCTGCACAAAGCACAGTGTCCTCGTCATACTCATCATGGTGTTCCAGTATGTGATCAAACAACTCCTTTAACGCAACCCTCTTCTCATGGACTGCATTTACCAGTCTTGATGTATATTGCCACCGCGTTGGTGCAACGTGAGGAAGACGCCGCTTGCACATTTCATCCAGTAGTTGAGTGCGCTTCGGGGATCTGGAGAACAACGCAGCGAGGCCATTCAGGTTGGCAAAAAAGACCTTGCATTCTTTAAGCTTTGAGGCCCCTTGAGTCAGTACTAAATTAAGACGATGTGCATAACAGTGAATGAATAAGGCCATGGGTGCCCTCTCCTTAACTTTCGCTTGCATCCCATTTAGTCCAGATGCCATTACTGCTGCGCCATCGTAACACTGTGCCACAACTTTGTCCAGACAACATTCATATTCCTCGAGGAAAGAAAAAATAAGAGCAGAAATGTCATCAGCTCGCCTGCCACAAGTTACATCCTCATATTTGACAAAACGCTCCTTGACACCCGATATCGTTACATAGCGCAGGACAAGTGCGAGCTGTGCGGCATTACCCACGTCTGTTGTCTCATCCACCATTACAGCGACGAAAGGTGCTTTTTTGATCTCCGTTTTGATCTCTTCGCCCATCACTTCCGCAACAGCATTAATTAGGTCATTTTGTATTTTGCCAGATGTCCCAGTAAACACTCTGTTAGTGGACAGGTGGTAATGCAAGTCTGTGTCATGCTCAGCAAGAAAAGAAGGAAGTTCCATGTAATTGCCTCTGTTTGTGGACTGAGTGCTTTCATCGTGTCCCCTAAATGAAAGTTCCTGTTTTCCCAGGAACACGACACAATCAATTAGTCTTTTCAGTATCTCCCTATTTTTCCTCACCATTTCATTGTGGAGCTCTCTTTCCCTGCGCACCTGTTCGTTGAGCTGTGTATCCACTCTGGTATCCCCAAAAGTTTTTAAAAGGACGTAAACCTTTCAAGTGCCCCGACGTGCTTTTGGGGTTTGTTGCTTTCCCTTTGGGTTTCGCAACTTAGTTTGCAAATCCCGTGAGTCCAATCAAAACGAAACTTTTCAAAAAAAAGCCTTCCAGCAGAACCCCCTTTTCCGCGGCCCTTTGGAAAGGGGGCCGGGGTACGCTCGTAGTTAGTTGATGGGGAATGGGGACAAACCTTTCCCCGCCGGGGACAACTAGCTAGTCGGGGGGGCGGCCGCCCAGTCTTTACGAGAGCTGCTTTCTTGGAAGGTCTGGGCTTGAAAAGGGGTTTGCAAGTTATCTGAACCAAGTCTATGTGTTCCCCTCCTTCGGCCCCCTTGTGGGTAAAAAAAAAAAGTATAGTATACGTTTTTTCCCGCTAACGGCCCCGGGGGTGTGACTTTGTTGTTCTGATAGCGCGGCCCGGCCCCTCAAAAACGAAGGGTTCCCAAACAAGGACGGGACATGTCACGTTTAACGTCAGGCCCCGCGAGAAGGGGCCCCTTCCCATCGCCAAATCGTGATCTTTAGGCTTTTCGAACTAAATTTTAAATAATGACTAACTATATGTGCCCGTTTTATCACGTCACAGACCCCCCCGGGATTGTTGAAATTTTGAAGGCCTCAGAAGATTTCATACAACCTGGGGAACACAAACTTTGCTGAATTCTGATTTAGATTAAAAAACATTTTAAAAATAAAAGCTGTTTTTGCCCAAAAAAAAAGGGTTTTATTTGTCCCGGGCAATGTTTGGGAAAAAAAAACCCAAGAAAAATACAAATTTTTGAAAAAATGTAATTTTGGGGTTCTCCCCATAAATCTGACTCCCGTTTTTTAAACAATTTTAGGGGCCAAAATGATTTTTTTTCATTAAAAGGGCCCCAAAAAAAAGGATTTTTAACCCAAACCCCCAACCCATTCCCTAAACCCCCCAAAGTACAATAATGCCCGTTGGTTATGGGTGAAACCTTCCTTTTCTTTAAAAGTAGCCCTGTTGGGCCTTTTTTGGGGGGGGGGGGTTTTTCTGACCTTTTCTCCCTAAAAATTTTGAGATAGTTAATCTGCATCTGGGCAACACAAACACTTATCCCTGTCTCTTTAGTCACACACACACACACACACACACACACACACACCACACACACACACACACACACACACACACACACACACACACACACACACCAGAATACTGAAATATCCAGCAAGGTTCACACCATGCTAACGTCCGTCTCTTTTTATTCTTAAACGTCCTCTTCTTCCTCCTCCTGAGCTTCGCTGCACATCCTCTCTGGATCCTGCAGCTTGTAGATCTTTATCATTCTGGATTTTGGCAGATTGCTGAAAGACATAAAACACAGGTTCTTAAAAACACAAAGCCAGAGTAAGGAGAAGAGTAGAGCAGCGAGGCACTGTGGTAATTCAAAAGGTCTCCAGCCCGTCTAAGAGGTCAAACTGAAGCATTTCAAGGAGAACTTTCAAGTGTTTTCAGCCCCTTACTGCTGTGGTAAATTACATAAAGTGCATACAGTATAAACAGGACACTAATTATTAAAGAAGAAGACATACTTTATTAATCCCTTACAGGGAAAATTGCTTTCTCTACTCTGTTGTGTTGACACACATTAAACACACAGAGGATATACATGGACACACAACCACATGCAGAGGAGAAGTGGCAGAGCAGAGAGCAGCCAGGTACCCGGCGCCAAGGGAGCAGAAAAAAAAACAGTGCCCCTACTGGATGAATTAATATATGTCTCCAGTATTACTTCAGGAACGATTTAGCACCCTCTGTTGGAGGTATTGAATAACACACATTGAATATCTCAGGAACGAGATTGCACCTCTAGTGGACATATAGTATATTGTTAAACTAAAATACACATAGTCTTATTAGTATTATCACTAACTACATCAGTGGATGATGATAGGTATTGCATATGACACATAGTAGGAAGTTTAAATGTATTATAATTAGATAGTGAATATTAAATACATTACACATATTAATTTTCACAAACATATCGTAAATAATATTACGTTCTATTTTAATATTTTATTTTATATTGGAAAATGTAAGGTGCTTTTTATTTTTTATCAAACAACTTTAGAACATTTTTAGTAGCTTGAATTTTTTATAGAACTTCTGAAATGTTTCTAAATTTATTGAAACATTTTAAGACAATTTTTGTTCTTTATTAGAGGGCTTTGACGATACCGTAAACAAGGATAAATAAATAGTAATAGTTGAAATAAAGTTATCTCAAACAAGGGTAGTATTTTATAGAAATACTGGTTAGGAAATTATTAATTAGTTAGAGAATAATAATAATATGACAAATTATAACACAATGACAAACCCAGAGCTAACCTCAATGGTAGAGGTAAGAGACAGGATAAATAGAAGATCGGATGCTATAACAGAGCCGAAAGAAAGAAAATAAGGAACCAAATGGAGAGCTTGATGGATCTGTGGCAAGCAAGAGGACTGATCCCAGCAAACGATCAACCAGGACCAACAAAAGTCCACAGAAGAGCCATAATGGACTATGAAGATGGAGAATATGTTCAACAGCAAGCAGCGTGGAAGAAAGCTGGAAGTCCCACATGGTACTCACCTTCTATAAAGGCAATGGACAAAGCTGAGAAAAGAAAAGCAAGAGCAACGAGCCTCCTACTCCATCTGAAATATGTCTGTGTAGGACCAACAAGCAGCATGTATGTACAATCACCAGAAACACCAGAAAAGGAAGGAATGGTGGCAGGAAAGCCACACGAGGTTCCAATTACCCAAACTCCAAAGCTATATGCGAATCTGGCTGAGTTCCCTATGGCTCCCCCTCCTTATCTATCAGAGAGCAACATCCCTTTCCAAGTTCGAATTCAAGCTCCAATCTTTGATGTCCAAGGAGGGACGTTGCATATGGAACCACGCCCCCTAACCGGACTATTGGAAGAAGGAGACACGCCTAATCTCGACTCTTTGTCTCAAGGGAGTCGACACCATGAAAGACAAGACTTGGGATCACCATCTGGAGATCTTAGGATACCCACACCAAAAGCAGACGAAGAAGCTCCCAGCCATATGAACTGGAACAGGACATATCTACCCCAATGAATCGAACCGAAAGAGAGTTGCAAGAGAGGATAGGGGCATTTCAACGAGGAAGACGAGCAAATCGGCCAAGATTAAGAGAGGAACGATTTATCAGAAGAGGCCGAACGGGATATGATGAAGATGAGATGAGGGAAGCACCAGAAGAGACTACACACAGCCGACAAAGAAGGGACAGCAGTAGATGGCAGCAGGAGAGAGCTAGTGACACAGAAGGTGATATGGCAGATACCAAGAAAATAATCATAGTGAAGGGGAACTTAACCGTAAGAAGCGAAGTTCTAGGATCCCTAGCAGAGGATGCGAGCCCAATGTTACCATTGTTGACAGTGGGACCTGGAAAGGCAGGAGTGATATATCAACCTTGGACCCACAGAGACATGGAATCGTTTGTCTCAAAATTACCTCCTCTCTCAAAGGGAGGCCAGAAGTGGATCACTGAATTGGAGAAGTTCACTGCCCAAGATCACCTTTGCTTAGGAGATATGAGGGCTCTCATTGGAAGAATAGAAGGAAGACTGGAAATGAGAAATGTGGATCACCAGGCCCAATGTGAAAACTACCCTGATGAAACTACACTTAACACCAGATTAGAGCCAGATATTGGGCTGCCATCACTCATGTCTACCCAACTAAACACAGCTTGGTACCCCTAACTAGCCTTAAGAAAGAAATAGAAGAGGAAATGCATGCTTTTCTGAAAAGATGTGAGAACGTATGGATGGAGAGCACGGGAGAACGCCACGATGCTTCTCCAGCGGTCATGATGCTGTGGAGAAATGCAGTAATCAAAGCCCTCCCAACAAGTGTACAGAAAGGTCTGGAAGAAATCGTGGGATTAGATACCAAGCCCACTGAAGAATGGAGAGAGTATCTAATTCATTATGACCATAAATACAACAACACTACAAGGGAAAGTGAAGAAGAAATGAAAACATTGTCTAAAAGACTCCTGAAGATGCAACTGGCGGAAAAAGACATAGAAAATGTAAAAAACAAGAAGACAGCAAAGCAAATGGGACAGATGTCAGATATAGCCATACTAGCAAGAGAGGCTGGATGGACACCCCCACCTTACATGATGCAGGAATCAGCAGGATACCAAAATCCACGAAGGGGAAGAGGAAGAGGGAACAATAGGCCAAGAGGACAGGGAAATAGGAATAACGGCTGTTACAGATGTGGTCAGCTCACACACTGGATTAGAGTGTGTCCACAAGTGCAGCAACAATATACACAACAGTATTATTCCCCCCAAAATCAGCAGACATATCACCCTGAAAACAATACTCCACAATATCAGCAACAACCACCAATGTACGCTCCCACACAGTATCAACTAAGAGGAGGATACAACGGCAGAGGCAGAGGAAATCAGGGGAACACAAGAGGAGGTGTCCCCAACATGAACCAGATGCCCATGTCAGCCTGGGAGAACTCGGAACAATGAGGATGCCCAGAGGATCCAACAACAGGTGAAGCAATTCCAGCCCAAAATGAACCAATGGTCACCTGTGAGATTGAGGGAGAAAAAGTGGAGATGATGGCGGACACTGGGGCTACCGCCTCCTGTTTGACTTCATTGCAAGGAAAAAAACCTCCACTCTCTAACAACACCCTCAAAACAGTTGGATACTCGGGAAGAGCTGAAGTACAAAGATATACAATGCCATTGGTCACAAGGATTGGAAAGCAACTCCTGCAACACTCATTCCTCTATGCCCCTAAATGTCCCGTAAATTTACTAGTGTTGTGAATTTATTTGTTAGGAAGAGAATTTATTTAGAACAGATGATTTAAAAGGAATAGTTAAAAGCAACATTTAATAAGTTAGTCAATTTATAAGTAAGTGTTAAGAATAACAGTTCATGTTTCAGATATGGGATTAGATTAAAAAGGGACTTTAGGTCATTTAAGTTGGGATATACTTAGGAAATGGACTTGAAATGGACTTCATTACCCATGGGACATTGTGCGTGTTACGTCACATACGCAGTGTTGTAGGTCGTACAGCGGCCATTGTTTTATGTTGTTAAGGATGCTGACAATTCAAGCCAACCACTCGCTGTAAATATGTTAAGTTCTTTATTTTAGTAAACATCTGAAATGAACGGACGTCTCCCTTCGTTATTTTAGTAGCCATCAACATTAGTTCAGAACATTTTGGTGCCGAAACCCGGGAATTAGAACGAGATGGCTGACGACCCGGCTGAAGAGAGACCACTTGTAGCGGAGCAAGGAGAAAGGGCGAGAAGGAAACGTCGGACGATTCGTAGCTCCACTACGCGAGTGATCAACCAGATTGATGTTGAACTGCGAAAGGAAGACCAACAGAGGGATCTCAACCGTGTGCGGGAGATGTTAGCTGTATTGTCGACAAAGGAGGACACTTTGCGCGAGCTTGACAACATAGTGGAGGAACCAGTGTTGTGCGTGAACGAGTTCAAAAGAACGCGTTCATTGAACACGCTCATTTTTTCGTGAACGTTGAACTGAACGCAACACATTTTTCAATAAAGAACTTGAACGTGAATTAGTTCACATTATGTGTCATGAACGGCAGACATCACTGTAAATGAACGTTGGCATTTGTTTTCCATTGAAAACTGAGTGACATCTGTTTTCTCTTTTGAAACGCAACGAGAGAGAAAGTTCCTCCCTCCTGTAGGTGCCGCTTAAATCATGTATCAACGCAGAAATAGTTTTGGCACTGTATGCGCAATGCATTGCGGGCAACGTAGTGTCCGGCTGAGAATAGTTGAGTTGAATAGTTGAAACGTACTGGCTTCCGCACGACGTTACCCATGATGAATTGCAGCAGAGCGGCTTAGGCATAGCAACGCCGAGAGCGCGGAGGGCTGGAGGCTCGAGAGAGAGAGATACAGAGACCAATGACGAGAGTGAGAGAAAGCGCTGCGATTTAAAAAAAACAAACAAAACAAGATGGCTAGTGGAAGTGATGGCACGGAGACGGACTCCGATTCTCCTCACGAACATTTAAAACAATTTTACACTCTTGCAAACCAAGACCCCGACGGCAAAAATCTTTCCTTCCTGTGTAAGATGTGTCCACCTGCGCAGCAAAAACAAGTTAGGACATCGACAACGTCCTTCTCGAATTTGAAACGGCACATTGAATTAAAACGTCCATCCAGTGTGAATGCAATACAAGAGTTTTGCTCATTTCATACACACACATAGGTATATATAATATCATATATATCAAATAATATATTCATATTTCATATTATATATTCTTTATTTAATTGAATGCTAGTAGATTTCATTGCACTAAGTATAGAACTGGTCTATCTTGTCTGTATTGCTACAAGTTTCAGCACCTGTTAAGAAACCCACAATAGTAGTGTTATGAGCAAATGTCTACAATGAACAGTTTCAAAGAACGTATAGTGATTTCTAGCTCGTAGTGTGAAAAAAAGTATTTATTTGAATATCTCACGAAAAAAGTGAAATGAACTGAACTTTGAACTAGTTCAGAATTAAAATTGTGAACTTTGAACGTGAACTGTTCACTTTGAGCATGTATGAACTGAACTTGAACTAGTTCAGAAAAGCTGTGAACTGGCACAACACTGGGAGGAAAACACTTCACTGGAAGATGTGGAGGCGGAGATTGAACTCGCAGAAGATTACAGAGACCGCCTCATTGAGGTAAAGACGCGTGCTCACCGAGTGATCAGCGAGACTGTGAGTAACCCCCCGCCTACTCGGCAAAGTGATGCTAGTACTGCAAATAGACAGACAGTGAGACTGCCAAAATTACAAATTGACAAGTTCAACGGAGATGTAAGCTTATGGCAGGAATTTTGGAGCCAGTATGAGACTGCTATTCATAACAACAGTGCACTCTGCAAGAAAGAGAAGTTTACCTACCTGAAAACGTATCTTACTGGAACAGCTGCAAAGTCAGTAGCAGGGCTCACACTGACAGACAGTAATTATGATGCTGCAATCGAATTACTTCAAAAAAGATTTGGAAGGAAAGATCTCATTGTAAATGCACATATGTCAAAGCTACTGAATCTCACTCCTGTAAAGAGATCATCTGATGTCACTGCCTTAAGACAGCTGTATGATGAATGTGAAGTTCAAACCAGAAGCCTACAATCATTAGGAGTGGTATCAGACACCTATGGTGGAATGTTATGCCCAATATTGCTCCAGATGATGCCAGATGACATGGCTCTTGAATACAGCCGTCAAAGAGGTGACAATGATGAGTGGAAAGTGGACAATGTGCTTAAATTCCTCCAGACAGAGGTTCAGACCCGAGAGAGAACTGTACAGATGATGAAATCATTTAATCAGAGAGAAAGCCAGTTCACTAATAAATTCAGCAGCAAATCACATTCAGCTAGTGACATGAAAATAAAGAAACCAAATATGACATCTGCAGCTGCGCTACACATTACTGAACAGAAAGTCAACAATTGCTTGTTTTGTGATAGTGCTGAACACAAATCCGAGAAATGTCCAGACCACGATGTGCCAGCACGCAAAGAAAAACTGAAAAGGCTAGGCAGGTGCTTTGTGTGTCTGGGATCCAAACACATTGCTAAGTTTTGCAAGACGAAGGGTGTGTCATGTGCCACATGTGGTGGCAGGCATCATGCAGCCGTGTGTGAGAAAAATCTGGCACCCCCACCTGATGTGTCAACCAACCACCTTACACACTTGTAAGCTCAGTAATTCCTAAAGCAGAGAACACAGTGCTGTTACAGACCACCAAGGCATGGGCCGTAGGGCCCACAAGCAGGAAGATGGTCCGCTGCCTGCTAGATGGAGGCAGTCAGGGGAGTTTTGTGCATGAGAATGTAGTGAAGGAGCTACAGCTACCTGTTACCAGACAAGGAACGCTTACTCTTCACACATTTGGCTCCTCTGCTCCAACAACGGTGAGTCGCAACATAGTGAAGCTCAGCTTGGAGAATGTGTGGGATAAGCAGCAGAGAATTGAAATAGAAGCTGTTGTGACCCCACAAGTGTGCACAGCACTGATGAGGGTTCCAGGTGAACACATACAGAAAGAGATGAAAAGAAGAGGTCTCCAATTAGCTGACTGTGATGGAGATTACAAACCAGAACTTTCTGTGCTAATTGGCTCTGATTATTACTGGCAGATAGTGTCTGGCCGAGTGGAAAGACTGACCAAGAGCCTAGTGGCACTAGAGAGCACATTTGGATGGGCAGTGCAAGGCCCAATGGCAGTGTCCAGCATGACGGAGTCAACATGCATGAACATACTGCTCAGCAACGATGCACAGATGGACAAACAACTGCATGCGTTCTGGGAGCTCGAGTCCCTGGGCATCACAAGTGAGAAGCCTGAGAGCCCAGAGGATGCGGAAGCATTGCAGCGGTTTGAAGAAACCTCCATTCTCAAGGACGGGCGTTACCAAGTGGAGTTGCCATGGCGACAAGATCATCCACCACTTAAAGACAACTACCGCATAGCCAAAAAGAGACTGGAGAGTTTGAAAAGGAAACTGAGCAAAGATGTCACTCTGTACAACAGATACAACGAAGTCGTGGAAGACTACCTAAAGCAAGGAATGGCTGAGGATGTGCCAAAGGAGCGTGCATCACCGCAAGACACTCAGACATACTACTTACCCCGTCATGCTGTACTGAGGGAAGACAAGGCGACAACAAAACTGCGAGTCGTATTCGATGCTTCATCTCACGAAGATGGAAGTCCCTCACTGAACGACTGTCTCTTAACCGGCCCCAATCTGAATCCAGATCTGATGAGTGTTTTGATCAAGTTTAGACTGCATGAAGTTGCTTATATGGCAGACATCAAGAAAGCATTTCTGCAGATTTCACTCACAGAAAGAGATCGGGACGCCGTGAGATTCCTGTGGTTCACAGGTCCACCAACACTGGACAAGGACATGAAGCTGCGCATGCTCAGAATGACGAGGGTGGTGTTTGGAGCTTCGTCAAGCCCATTCCTACTCGCAGCCACCATTAGGAAGCATCTAAGACAGTACGAATCAGAACACCCAAAGGTGGTAGGAATCATCAGCTCCTCACTGTATGTCGATGACTTTATTTCAAGTTCAAGTGAGGTGACAGAGGCCTATACAGTGACAAAAACGGCCAAGAACATAATGTCTGAAGCAGGCATGGAGCTATGCAAATGGATGACGAGCTCTGCTGAGCTCAAAGAGAAATGGCAGGAGAGCTCGATGGATTGCGTTGCTCAGCCAGAACCACACGGGTCCATTCTCAAGGTGCTGGGCTTGGTGTGGAGACCGGCCACTGATGACTTCGTGTTCGACCTCAGAGGGCTGCTGGATATCCTGAAGGATAGAGAAAACACAAAACGAAGTGTTCTGCAGTCTTCTGCTCGAATCTTTGACCCATTGGGATTCTTGACACCCTTCACGATTAGGATCAAGATCATGTTCCAAGAGATGTGGGAGAGAGGGCTCCAGTGGGATGAGGAGCTGCCTCCCGACATGACAAAGAAGTGGCAACAGTGGTGTTCAGAGCTCCCTCAACTGCATGAGGTGTCAATCCCACGATGGTACAAAACGCATATGCCACAGCAGAACAACCAAGAGCTAAAGCTGCATGTATTCTGTGATTCGAGCGAAAGAGCTTACAGTGCAGTCGCTTACATCGAAGGAAAAACAAGGGAAGGAGAAGTGACCATAAGCCTGGTTGCATCCAAGTCAAGAGTGGCCCCGCTTAAAAGAATGACTCTGCCACGCCTGGAGCTGATGGGTGCCGTGATAGCAGCCAGGTTGGGGGACACACTCATGAAAGCGCTGCAGCTAGACAAGACACAACTCAGACTGTGGACAGATTCAATGATAGTTCTGCACTGGATCTGCGGCTCTGCTCATAGGTGGAAACAGTTCGTAGCGAATAGAGTCACAGAAATCCAGACCCTAACCGACCCACAGTCCTGGTCTCACTGCAAGGGGAAACTTAACCCAGCCGACCTTCCCACCAGAGGCCTAACTGTACAGGACCTGAAGCAGAGCACATTGTGGTGGAAAGGACCTTATGTTCTAATGACAGCTGATCACTCACAGAGTACTCAGGAAGATGTTCAGGAAGAGGAGGTCGGATCTGAACTCCGATCCAAATACCAGATTACAGTACAGGCTGTTCAGCAAGAGCCAGACTTCCTAAGTCCTGTCTTATGTCTAGAGAAGTAGAGCAAACTAAAAAGAGTGTTCCGAGTGACAGCCTGGATCAAGAGATTCATCACCAACGCACGCTCAAGATCTAAGGTGAGCGGTGAACTGACAGCGGAAGAGCTGAATGAAGCAGAAAAATATTGGACGAAGGTGACTCAAAGAGAAAGTTTCTGCTCCGAAATGGATCTGCTGATAGCAGGGAAATGCCCCAACACTGACTCCAGGATACGGGAGCTCAAACCATTTCTGGATGAAGACGCATTGCTTAGTGTTGGAGGACGGCTACAGCATTCAGATCTCTCTTACAGAGAAAAACACCCCTGGATTTTGCCCAGCAAACACAAATACACAGAGATGGTGGTGCAGAATCAACATGAGCAAATATGCCATGCAGGTGTACAAGACACTTTAGTGCAGACAAGAGAGAAATATTGGATTCTTAAGGCAAGGCAGATAGTGAGGAAGGTGGTGTCCGGATGTGTACTTTGCAGGAAATTCAAAGCAAGGCCTGGGCAACAGACTACTGCACCGTTGCCAAGGGACAGGATAACAGAATCACCACCATTCGAAGTTACCGGTGTGGACTTTGCCGGGCCACTCTATGTGAAGATACAGAGCTCAATGACAAAGGCGTACATAGCACTTTTCACGTGTGCTGTGACCAGAGCGATCCACTTAGAGTTAGTCTCAGACATGTCCACGGAACACTTCTTACTAGCTCTGAAACGATTCATCTCCAGAAGAGGATTATGCAAGGTGATCTATTCAGATAATGCCAAGACGTTCAAGAGGGCAGATCAAGATCTAAAGGAGCTCTGGCAACGAATTAAAGATCCACAACTACGAGAGTTCTTCTCAGAGAAGGGCATCACCTGGCGGTTCATCGCTGAAAGAGCAGCCTGGTGGGGCGGATTTTGGGAGCGGCTTGTTAGATCAGTCAAAATCATTCTCAGAAAGGTGCTTGGCAAAGCTAAACTCAACTTTGAAGAGATGTGCACCATGCTGACCGAAGCTGAAGCCGTAATAAACTCAAGGCCGCTCACGTATGTGTCCAATGATGTGGATGAGCCAGAACCACTGACCCCTGCCCACTTCTTGGTGGGTCAGAGACTGACTTGCTTGCCTCCTAAGTCATTTCCAGCTGAGATCAACCGTCCAACAGCCAACAAGGAGGAGATGACCAAGAGGTGGCGCTACAGACAACGACTCGTGACCAACTTCTGGAACCGCTGGCAGAAGGAATATCTGTTGGATCTGAAGTCGGCCCGTCGCTGTGACACCCCACAGCCTTCTTCGCTGAAGGTTGGCGATGTTGCGCTCATCGGAGAAGACAACGCCCCAAGGCAGAGCTGGAAGCTGGGGAAGATCGAAGAGCTGTTTCCTGGTCGTGATGGCCTTGTGAGGTCATGTGCAGTTCGCACTAGCACAGGGACTGTTCTGCGGAGGCCCATCCAGCTTCTGTATCCGTTGGAAATAGTATAAACAGTAGTTTATGGGGGGGAGGATGTTGTGAATTTATTTGTTAGGAAGAGAATTTATTTAGAACAGATGATTTAAAAGGAATAGTTAAAAGCAACATTTAATAAGTTAGTCAATTTATAAGTAAGTGTTAAGAATAACAGTTCATGTTTCAGATATGGGATTAGATTAAAAAGGGACTTTAGGTCATTTAAGTTGGGATATACTTAGGAAATGGACTTGAAATGGACTTCATTACCCATGGGACATTGTGCGTGTTACGTCACATACGCAGTGTTGTAGGTCGTACAGCGGCCATTGTTTTATGTTGTTAAGGATGCTGACAATTCAAGCCAACCACTCGCTGTAAATATGTTAAGTTCTTTATTTTAGTAAACATCTGAAATGAACGGACGTCTCCCTTCGTTATTTTAGTAGCCATCAACATTAGTTCAGAACAACTAGGAAGAGATCTTCTTGTGAAGTCAGGAGCAAGAATTCTATGCACCTCAGATGTACTGATCATCCAGTTTCCAGGACAAATACCATTATATCAAACCTATAATGGCCAACAAAGAATCCTGTTTATGGCGTCCCAATTGGAAGACGACGAAGAAAATAACACTACATCTGTGTTCTGGAGCCGCCTCATTACCACTGAGATTGATACCTCACATGTTCAAAGAACCTATATGGAATGGAAGCCATGGATAAACACCTTGGGCCC
>NC_086361.1:8392910-8429577 GCF_036324505.1 Eleginops maclovinus | reverse complement strand
AGGGTGGAGGATATCGGGCTGGCTGTGGGAGATAAGGTCGGACACAGCAGCATTAAGTGCCTGGCGCGGATGAACAGTGCAGTCGTGATCTTTCTGGACCAGGTGGAGAAAGTGAACCGCGTTATCGAGACGGGCATCACGGTGAGTGAAATGTTTGTGCGGGTGCAGCGGCTGACGCTCCCCGCAACCAAAGTGGTTCTATCAACGTCCCTCCCTTCATAACTGATGAGTTACTCAGTAGAGAGATATCCAGACACGGGAAACTTGTTTCTCCGGTGAAGAAGATGCTGTCTGGGTGTAAGTCTCAGTTACTGAAGCACGTGGTGTCTCATCGCAGACAGGTCTATATGATACTGAACAATCGGAACGCGGAGCTCAACCTCCGTTTTTACGTTAAAGTAGATGATTATGACCAGTGGCGTCATTAGGCCTATTTTAAAATATTCTTAAGCCCCCCTAAATAATTTTATGTTCATTTATTAATAGTTTTTTTAAAATGCCGACAAATTCAATATAATGTGGCCAGAATATGAGTTCACATAAATAATCATACAACCAGTCATTATTCACTTAAATATGATCATAAATCTTAGTTTCCCTATAGTGAAAGGTAGAGAGTCAGGGTCAGTGCGTCGTTATCCAATCCATTCCACTTGTTCATAGAGCACGCCCACATCACTGAAATCCAGTCCACGTTTTCACTGCAACCTAGGTTGCACTCGTCTCTGCATCTGGGTACCCGCAGCATGTGTGTACCGGGATTGGAGCACACAGCACCGACTAGAGCAGCATAAGGAGAAGAACGTGAACAAGAATGGATATACGAAATGTTTTCAAGAGAGTTAGTATTGATCACTGCTGTTGGTGACAATAAGTTAGCTCCGGCCCCCCAGCTAACAACAGAAAGTCCCATGTAATTAATGAACGAAATGCTCCCTGTTTGACAAATAAAAACCGGGCTTGCAGAGAGCCCCCTGTACAGGAGACAGCGTGTGTTGTGTGCTGTAGAAGATCTCTGTGCATGTCTTACCTTAGTTGTTTTGCAGTCAAAAGTTACATTTCAGCTCTAAAAGAACGCTGCTACATAGCTAGCTAGTTAATCTGAAATGCACTGTGAAGGTCCTGGTTGTTTATGCAGGGGTTTTCAACCGGTGGTCCGCGGACCCCTGGTGGTCCGCGGCGGCATTGCATGTGGTCCGTGACAAGAGCCTATGTTGATCAGTTCACCATTGTTTTTTTTTAATATAAATTCGCTTTGATATTTCAACACATTTCCAGAATACCGTTACATATCGTGAAAAATATGTTTAAAATAATATAAAGGAAATTCAAGCTGACAGAATGTAGCCTTGCGCCTATCCAGTCTATGGTAGCCTGTGATTCGCTAATGGTAATGAGTTGCGTCGCTAACCTCACTTATTATTCATTACGTACAGTCTTGCGAGCAAAGTTGACACACATTTATAAGCATAGCCGACGAGAGTATTTTAAGATAGGTTGTAGTACAGCAAACATTTGTTACATATGTACTAGTCTAGCTATATATCTAGCACCAATGGATCGTTTTGTAGTGAGGAAAGTGCCAGAGGGACAGGCTGCCATGACAGAGGGTCAGGCTGCCACGACAGAGGGACAGGCCGCCACGATAGGGCAAGGACAGGCTTCCGAAGCGTCAACTTCGCAAAAAAGACGAAAAAGAAAATACAATGAGGAATATGTTAAATATGGATTCACAGTGACGACAGACAGAGCAGGAGAGGAGGTACCACTGTGTTTCGTATGTTCAACAATTCTCTGTAATGAAGCTATGAAGCCGTCGAAACTTACGCGGCATATGGAGACGCATCACGTCCACTTGAAGGCCAAACCCGTTGAGTACATGCAACAGATGTTGCGTGATTTCAAAGGACAGCAGGCTACCATGAGGAAGAGTGCAAAAATAAATGAAAACGCACTGAAAGCATCGTATCTGGTCGCTCTCAGGGTTGCAAAAAGTAAGAAGCCCCATACCATTGCAGAGCAGCTTATATTGCCAGCAGCCATAGATATGTGCAGAGCTATGGTAAGCGAAGAATGTGCCAACAAATTAAAAACTATTCCGTTGTCAGACAACACAATCGGAAGACGAATTGGGGAAATGGCAAATGATGTCAAAGACCAGCTGATGGCAAAACTTCAGACAGTTCTGTTTTCCCTTCAAATCGACGAGACGACAGATGTTACTAATGATGCGCAACTGTTAACATTTGTGCGATACGAGGACAGTGGCACTATGTGCGAGGAATTTCTTTTTTGCAAACCACTGCCCGGGCGAACTACCGGTGTAGAAATATTTAAAGCACTGGACGATTTTTTCACGGAGCACAATATCTCGTGGCAGAGGTGCGTTGCATTATGCAGCGATGGGGCCCGAGCCATGAGTGGCAGCAAGACTGGACTGTTTGCGCATGTAAGGAGGGTGGCTCCGGGGGTAATTTGGACACACTGCCTGATTCATAGAGAGGCTCTCGCCTCCAAAGATCTCAGTGTTGAGCTCAGTGGTGTGTTTGATGTCGTTGTCAAGACGGTCAACTTCATAAAACGAAACGCATTGAATACACGCCTGTTTTCATCCCTATGCCATGACTTGGGAAGTGAACACAGCTCTCTCCTTTATCATTCAGAGGTGCGTTGGCTGTCTCGCGGCGCTGTGCTCGCCCGTGTGTTTGAACTACGCGGAGCTATCTACGAGTTCTTGTGCGAGAAGCATTCTGATCTGGCTTCCAATTTCAACGATAGTTACTGGTTAACTAAGCTGGCGTACCTCACAGATGTTTTTGCAGAGCTGAACAAGTTGAACAGCTCCATGCAAGGGAGAGATGCAAACGTCATGCAGCTCTACGAGAAGCTCGACGCATTTGTGAAAAAAATGTCAAAGTGGATCGAACGAGTGGAGAGCAATAACTTGGCGATGTTTCCTTCAGTTGAGGAATACCCTGACAGCACTGACATCAACGACACTATATGTGAGCATTTGAGGAAGCTTGTGCGTCAATTCGCAAAGTACTTCACTGATTCGGAAGAGTGGCGCCGTGACAGCAAGTGGATCCTGCTCCCATTCAGTGACGATGCATCAGTAGGGTCAAGTCTGACGGCTGTGGAAGAGGATAAGCTGATTGAGATGTCCACAGACTCTGTCAGGAGGCATATGTACGACACACAGCCCCTTGTTAAATTCTGGATAAGTTGCCAGACAGAATTTCCACAGCTTGCTGCAAAAGCAATGAGGTGTCTTTTGCCCTTTCCAACCACATACCTGTGTGAGAGTGGTTTTTCTACACTGGCGTACTTAAAGAATAAGTACAGGGCTAGGCTTGATCCAGAGAATGACATGAGACTGTCTCTGTCTACCATTTCGCCACGAATAGACAGGCTGTGTGGACTTCACCACGCCCAGATATCACACTGACAGGTAGGCCTAATTCTCCCATGTTTTCACTGTTACGACCCTGGCGGGTTTAGGCCCCGCCCTGTGTTAATGGTAAGCCTGTTCTCTCTCCCTGCTTTTCTCAATCTCTCTGCTTTTCTCAATCTCTCTGTCTCTACAGCAGGTGATTGGTGACAGGTCTGTCCTGGCTGGGTTATAAAAGCCCTGACCAGCCAGCAGTTGAGGCTGCCTTGGTCTTCATTTGTTGGATTTTGGTTCTCCGGTGTTGTTGGATTTTTGTTCTCCGTTGTTGTTTTGTCACACACCTAGACTGACTTTGCATGACATTTTTAGTTACTTTTCCCAATACTGAATTGCACAACACTTTATTATTCTTTATTCTTTCTTTAAAATAATCTTTAATTTAATTTAATTTAATAAATCTACTTTTATTATTATAAAATCTGCGTGGCCTCTCTTTCATGTTTCATGCATTGAGCTATGCATGTAACACCAAATACACACGCGCACGCGCAGGCACATCAGTGGGCCGCGGATTGCTTTCTAGTCCGAATGGTGGTCCCTGGGACAAAACCAGTTGAAAACCCCTGGTTTATAGAGTTAGCTGTGCAGTTTATTTTTATTTTTACCGTATACTATCTTTTGGGTGACTTCCTTCTGGATCATCAGCTCCAGCATCAGATACACACAGTGAAACAGGAGCTGAGCTCATTCACGTATGATTATGTGGATAATAATGACAATAAGAATAATATGATGAAAATAATAATAATAATAATACACTAAGAATAATCACACCACCACCCCTATTGACCTATAGGAGTCAGGGCAGAGGAGCAGAGAGAGTGAGAGGGGAGAGAGCTCTACGTGAAAGGTGAGTCGCAGGATAGTCATTTGTGATGCAGACAGTCTTTGAATTTTATGGGGGGACTTCCTTCTGGAATATCAGCTGTGTTTCTTACTTAACACGTGCACACAGTGAAACAAGAGCTATACAGTAAACGTCGAAGCACTTTGCCGAATAAATAAGATAAGAAAACACAAACACCAAACTTTCACGCCAAACTTTCTCAAACTCTAGCTCTCACTGCCGGTTGCTGCGTGCGCATGCACTGCACTCTCCCTAGAACCCCTCCTCTGCAAAATACGCTCCAAATTCCAAGGGCTGTTTTTACCTGGTTTTAATGGAAACACGGTTTTATCTGCGTATGCGGACGACATCGTTGTTTTTATTAGTGACCAGAGGGATGCAGACATTTTAACCAATATTGTGACAGATTTTAGTTCAGCATCGGCAGCGAGGGTCAATTGGAAGAAGAGTGAGGCCCTCGCTGTCGGTGAGTGTCGTGGCGGTCTCCCACGTCTTCCCCAGGGCATGACATGGAAAAGAGATGGCATAAAGTACCTGGGTGTGTTCGTAGGGAACACAAATACAGTGGTATGCAAAAGTTTGGGCACCCCTTAGGAAAACCACTGCATCAGTTTGTCACTTGCTGAGCTTTTGAAGCAGCAACTTCATTTTAACATATGTTATACCTTATGGTAACAGAAACATGTCAGTAGTGAAATAACTTTTATTGGTCAAACAGAAACATGTTTATGTGCATTCAAACAAAAATAGGCATGTGCATAAATTTGGGCACCCCTAAGAAATAATTCCATTAATATTTAGTATTGCCTCCTTTTGCTGCAATAACGGCCTGTAGACGCCTCCTGTAGCCACAGACAAGTCCCTTAAGCCTGGCAGGTGGTATTTTGGCCCATTCTTCCACACAAAACGTCTCCAGTTCAGTCAGGTTTCTTGGCCTCCGTGCATGGACAGCCTTCTTCAAATAAATCCATACATTTTCAATGATGTTAAGGTCTGGGGACTGGGATGGCCATTCCAGAACATTGTACCTGTGCTTCTGCATGAATTCCTTGGTGGATTTTGATCGGTGCTTAGGATCATTGTCCTGCTGAAAAATCCAACCCCGGCGTAGCTTCAACTTTGTGACTGACTCTAGAACATTCTTGTCAAGAATCTCCTGGTACTGTAAGGAATTCATGTGGCCCTCAACTTTAACAAGTTTTCCAGTACCTGTGCTAGCCACACAGCCCCATAACATGATAGATCCTCCACCAAATTTTACAGTGGGCAACAAGTTCTTTTCATTGAATGCAGTGTGTTTTTTTCGCCATGCATACCTGTTCATGTTATGACCAAATAACTCAATCTTGGTCTCATCTGACCACAGTATTTTGTTCCAAAATGCTTCTGGCTTGTCCAGATGTGCTTTTGCATACCTCATGCGACTCTTCTTGTGATTAACACTCAGGAAAGGCTTTTTGCACATCACCCTTCCAATGAGCTCTTCCTGGTGCAAAGTACGCTGGATTGTGGAACGGTGAACAACTACACCATCAGCAGCCAGATGTTGTTGTAGTTCTCTGGAGGTGGTCTGTGGCTTCTCTGTGACCATTTTCACCATCCTTCGCCTGTGCCTTTCCCCTATTTTTGTCGGCCTACCACATCTTTCCTTCACACGGACTGTTCCTGTGGCCTTCCATTTCACAACTACGTTTCTGACTGTGGAGACAGACAGTTTAAACCTGTCAGATAATTTTTTGTACCCTTCTCCTAATTTATAATGTTGGATTATCTTAGCTTTCAGGTCAGTGGAGAGTTGTTTTGAGGTCCCCATCTTGCCACTCCCTAAGAAAGAACCTAGGCCAGGCACAGCCAGCTATTACCTATGTTAAATAGCCTTTTTCATGATTGGTTCCACCTGTCTTTGTAATTGAAGGTCTAATGAGCTAATCAAAGCAATTTTGTGCAGCAACCTGTCAGCTATAAATCCGTACAGGTGTTGAAATGAATGCTATTTATAAGGGTGCCCAAACTTTTGCACATCCCATTTTTTGCATTTTATTTTATTATAATAAAACTATGTAATGCTACCCTAAGAATTTTGGTCTGGAAAACACTAAAACGTCTACATCTTTGTAGGAAAACAAATGTTGTTGCTGTGATCTTCTATTATAAAGGAAAAGCAAATTGTCATGAAATCTCAGAGGGGTGCCCAAACTTTTGCATACCACTGTATAGTCCAGAAGAACTGGGAGAACGTCACAGAGAAGATTGAGGAAAAACTGTCCAAATGGAAGTGGCTGCTCCCGCAGATGTCTTTTAAAGGTAGAGTTTTGGTTTTAAACAACCTTGTGGCATCCCAACTGTGGCACCGTCTTACCTGTGTAGACCCTCCCTCAGGCCTACTGGCCCAAATAGGCCTGAGGGAGGGATACTGCAAAGGTATCTTTGCAGTTTCTGCAAAGATACCTTTGCAGAAACTGCACTTTTAGAGTGCAGTTTCTGCAAAGGTATCTTACCGGCCCGGCTGATTTGGTGTGGAGAGATGAGAGCAGCTGCATTCTAAGACGCGCGAGTAACCTGGGGCTGGATGCTGCTCTGTTTTTAACTGATTTGAACATTTTAAAGTTAAGTGGGCTACCTCCTTTTTATCATGGTGTCTTTAAGTCTTGGGCCCTTTTTAACCATAAAAGGTGTCCAAAGACTGACTGTGCACTGGTTGTTAAAAGAGCCGCTGATTCATGGAGCCAGGCTGGACGTTAGCAGCAATGAGACACCAGGACTGACGGTGGCGCTGTGCAGATCTGAGACCCTGTGCCTTCAGTAGGTGGTGGATGCAGTGGGGCCGGAGCTGAGCGATGCCCGGGCCTTGGGCTCTCTGCCTTGGGCTCTCTCCCTTATTTAACACATTATTTATAGTTAATGACCTCCAGATAAATCAAGTCATCATCCTTGTTGGTTTGTTGTCAGTGCAGGTTAGGTCCTGTGCTTATAATTAACTTCTGTTCTGTTGCTCTGATGTTTTCATCTATCAGCTGGTAACAATACCTTTCTTAAATCTTCTCAAACATGTATTAGCAAACTGATATAGATAAACAAATCTAAAAAACAGGTGTTTTATGCACAAAAACAGCTTTTATTTGTCCGTCAACTGTGGAAAAAAACTCAGATTTTGGAGAAAAATACAATTGTATGAAAAGACTGTAAGTTTGGAAGTGCTCCACATAGTCTGACTCCAGTTTTTAATCAATTTGAGCTCAACTGTATCTTGCATTAAGGCACAAAACTAAGGATGTTTTACCCAATCTCCCCAACCTATTCCCTAATCCCTCAAAACGTACAATAATGCCAGTTGGTTATGGGTGAACCTTCCTTACTTGAACAGTAGCAATGTTGTCTCTGCAGAGTTTTTCTGACCCTTTCTCTCCGTAAAGCTTTTGAGATGGTTAATCTGCATCTGGGCAACACAAACACTTATCCCTGTCTCTTTAGTCACACACACACACACACACACACTCAGAATACTGAAATATCCAGCAAGGTTCACACCATGCTAACGTCCGTCTCTTTTATTCTTAAACGTCCTCTTCTTCCTCCTCCTGAGCTTCGCTGCACATCCTCTCTGGATCCTGCAGCTTGTGGATCTTTATCATTGTGGATTTTGGCAGATTGCTGAAAGACATAAAACACAGGTTCTTAAAAACACAAAGCCAGAGTAAGGAGAAGAGTAGAGCAGCGAGGCACTGGTAATTCAAAAGGTCTCCAGCCCGTCTAAGAGGTCAAACTGAAGCATTTCAAGGAGAACTTTCAAGTGTTTTCAGCCCCTTACTGCTGTGGTAAATTACATAAAGTGCATACAGTATAAACAGGACACTAATTATTGCTCTTCCTCAGGGATGGCACAAATACATCAAAATGTATTTCCAAATAAAATACAAAATACCCACCTTAAAAATGTATCAAAATAAAATACTGTATTTTGTATTTTCAAAATACTACAAAATACTTATTTCTAAAAACCTTTTTCGTCTATCCCTTCACTTGTGCACACTATCTGGAAAAACATCTGAAAGCAAGAGACTCCTTCCATATTCAGTTAACAGATTAGATATGCTGACCCCTCAGGTTAGACATCCCAATATGTTTGCCCTTACTCTATTGTTGTAATAGATTGCCCACTATGAAGCAGTGACAATAACTCAAAGACAAACAATCCAAATTGATGATTTATTTGGAAATGTAAGCTACAGTAGGTAGCATAAACACCACCACTACCACACTTGGTGGGTTTCATCACAATGCACAACAAAAAAGTAAAAATAATAATAATTTTAAAAAAACAGGTTGTCACATTAATACTGTAAAACAGGAAAAAGAAAGGAAAATGGCAAACTCAAGTGTTGTGATCTAAGCATGTGCAAAACAGTGTGTATAACCTAGTGGTGTCTCCTCAGTTAATGCCTTTAAGCACAACTAGCTTCTCAAAGAGATTTGCATTCAGACGCCGCCTATGGGGCCTGTTGATCAGTCCAGCAAAGGAAAATAAACGCTCTACTGGAGCAGAGGATGGAATGATGGTATTGAACCTCACAAAAAGGTTTTTGATGAGGGGATACTGGTCCAAGGATGGCAAGTCCTTCCTTTGGTCCTCCAAAAAATGAAGTGACTCTAGCTCTGCCTTGCTGTGAGTAGACTTCTGGAAAACCTCCACGTCTTCTGTGAAGATGAAGAAGTCATCCTCTTCCTCTACCGCAGAAGTTGCATTTGAAGCCTCACTCTCAGTCACAAGCCCAAGATCAGTGGCAGCCTGAAGCATCAGTTCTTGGATTCTTTTTTTGGGATTTTTTTTACCTGCCAGGTGTGGAGGGAGCCAGCGCATCTTAAAGTACGGATGGGTCACACTCGCCAGGATCGCTTCGTTTACTTCTGGTCGAAGATCTAGAAAGGCACCAAATCTCAGATGGAAACCATCCACTATGGCATGCAGAAGGTGCGAACAGTAACGGAGGTTGTTGGCATGCAGAGCTTCAAGCTTACCCTCTATTGCAAATAGGGTTGGAATTAATTCTGCGTAATAGCACGGTGACTGGCTCTGCAATCGATCTATTGCCTGCGCAAGGGGTTTCAGGACTTTGGTATACTCTTCAATGTACTCCATCTCTGCATCCTTATACAATGGCAGGTTTAACTGTTTCATGAGATCAGGGAGGGTCTCGTGGATGCTGCAGAGCTGATGAAGGCTGTCATAAAGAGAGTTCCAACGCGTCGCACAAGGTGTAATCAACCTGAATTTCAGTACTGCAGACACCACTTCAGCGCTTTTAGGCCTTCCTGCTGCATTCCACAGTGCAGAACATTTTCCCATTGTGGAGTTGTTAAGACGCGACAAGCTAGAATTTTCTTTCATGGCCTTTTTTGCATCAATTGTCGCAACCAGACTTAAAGTATGGTACGCGCATCGCAAATGAGTAGGTAAAATAATGCCATTCTCATTTTCCTCAGAGTCTGAAGAGTCTATTGCGATAAATGAGAGATCTTCTTCATCGTTTTGACTCTCCTCGTCCACACACACTGCTGAAATATTAAATTCTTTGAACGCTTTCACGAAATTCGACGCATTGTCTGTTACTGTAGCAACAATACGTTCATGGGACAGCCCATATTCGGCGTGGATCTCATCCAGTGTCTCGGCAATTCAATCGTATGTGTGTGGACTAGGGAAATGGCGGCACGCTAGTGCTGTAGACAGGCGGCCAAGTGTATCTGGCTGAATCCAGTGTGCTGTCACACCAAAAAAGCTTGAAACTTTGGTGGACCAAATATCAGCTGTGGTGCATAAGTGCTTAACACCTTTCAAAACTTCCTTCAAATCATCCACTTTTGTTGTAAAGTCATTGTCAATCCTTCTTCCTAGAGTTCTTCTAGAGATAACAGTTGCTTCTGGGTTCAAGCCCTCAACAAGGTCAATGAATTCCGGCTGTTCAACAGTTGAAAGAGGATGCATTCCTTTAACAACATAGGCAGTGATTAAGTCATCTACCTTTTTCTGAGAGATCTGGGCATTTCTGTGAGAACACTCTGTAAACAACTTTGTCTGCTTGAGTGTGGTACCGATGGTCCTTTTCTTTCCGCTACTGAAACCCTGCTTGTGTTGCTCAAACTCTGGAAGTACCTCAGCATGCAACCTCTTCAGGTGAGTTTTGAAATTTGTAGTGGCTTGAACAGAACCAGATATGATGGTTTTCTTCTTTGTACATAATTTGCACTCAGCCTGAACTTGCCCAGATTCTGTTTGTTTCACAATTTCAAAATAAGTCCCATCTAATATCGCTGATCTCACAGTCCACTGAGCAGTACTAGTGCTTGGGGTAGGATTCTCCTCTGGTATTTCCAGGGGCTGGTCAGAGCTGTGAGATAAAAAGAAGACTTCACTATCTATTGCATCTAAACTACAGAAATATTTTTAAATTGAAATATATAATAGTATATAAATAATAAATACATTGAAAATCAGATTTTCATTATTTTATTTTATTATGTATATAGTTTCATTATTTATAATTCAGTATTGGTTTGTTAATAGCACCCACGGGTGGTGTAGGCCTACTTTGTTTGAAGCTGCAACTATTATTTATAATGTTAAAATTCCAAATGCATCACAAATTGAAAACTGCGAACACATTATGCACTGAAAAAGCGTAGCCACTATGCTCAAAGTTCATAATTCCTGAAGCTTAGTAAACAAAATATTCAGAATCGGCATCCATAAATGCTTTATTTCTATAATACCATTATAAATGCTACACAGCTGTAAATGTGTCAAGAATGCAGCATACAAGCTTCCATCAGTTCAACTCCCTTACCTGCTCTCCTCATTGTCTCCCATTCTCCCACTCATTCTCACTCATTTCTCCTCACAGGTCCCTGCAACTCCTAACTGTCCCTCCAATCACGTTCTGAACCTGAATCTGAGGGAGAACAAATTTGTGGCATGTTGTACTGTATGATTGTTGCTTACTTTAGCCTACATATTGTGTAGGCTACATACAGTCAACAGCAGAACATTAGTTAGGTACATTTCTAAGAAAATGTATCATTAAATGGCCAACAGTAGCCTATGAGCCAAAACTAGCCTACTACAAGTGGCGGAGGGGGTTGGTTATCTGTGGTGCTGCAGCAGCACACATATAGACAATGACGTACAAAACTCCTAAGTAGCCTATAGGCTACATGAAACAAACGGAAACCGTCTAACATAACAATAACTTTAAAAAACGTGATTATTTGAATGTTCACTGGATCAAATCAAAGAGAGTGAAACTAACACAGCGAGTTAGCAGCTAACATTCAAAAGTGAAATAGCCTAGCCTTACAAAGAACACCAAACATTACACTGAACCGGAACATGCCATAAAAAGAATGATTCATGGTTGAGATTGAGAATAAATGTGTTACTTAAATAAATTAGGTTAATTTGGTTGCTCACCTTGCTTTGAAACAATGTATGACAGGTCCAGACAAAGTAGCCAACGTAGCTACCCAACTCAATCTGCAGCACCGAACGTTTTGTGTTGTGAGTGCAATGTGCATGCCCATAGCAAGTGTGAAACAGCGCCAACATTCCCTAGTGGCCGAGCGTGGCGTCACAGGGGCTTAACTATGCGAAGGTGCCACAGACAGAAACATTCGTTTATAGATAGATAGATGTTATCACAGTGTTTCACTAAAAGTATTTTACAGTATTTTGAAAATACAAAAATACACAACACTGAAGTATTTTGATACAAAATACGAAGGCATTTTCATAATCTCAATAAAATACAAATTACAAAATAGTATTTTGTATTTGAAATACGTATTTCAAATACATGTATTAGAAATACTGCCCATCCCTGCATATGACACATAGTAGGAAGTTTAAATGTATTATAATTAGATAGTGAATATTAAATACATTACACATATTAATTTTCACAAACATATCGTAAATAATATTACGTTCTATTTTAATATTTTATTTTATATTGGAAAATGTAAGGTGCTTTTTATTTTTTATCAAACAACTTTAGAACATTTTTAGTAGCTTGAATTTTTTATAGAACTTCTGAAAAAGTTTCTAAATATATTGAAACATTTTAAGACAATTTTTGTTCTTTATTAGAGGGCTTTGACGATACCGTAAACAAGGGATAAATAAATAGTAATAGTTGAAATGAAGTTATCTCAAACAAGGGTAGTATTTTATAGAAATACTGGTTAGGAAATTATTAATTAGTTAGAGAATAATAATAATATGACAAATTATAACACAATGACAAACCCAGAGCTAACCTCAATGGTAGAGGTAAGAGACAGGATAAATAGAAGATCGGATGCTATAACAGAGCCGAAAGAAAGAAAATAAGGAACCAAATGGAGAGCTTGATGGATCTGTGGCAAGCAAGAGGACTGATCCCAGTAAACGATCAACCAGGACCAACAAAAGTCCACAGAAGAGCCATAATGGACTATGAAGATGGAGAATATGTTCAAGAGCAAGCGGCGTGGAAGAAAGCTGGAAGTCCCACATGGTACTCGGCTTCTAAAAAGGCAATGGACAAAGCTGAGAAAAGAAAAGCAAGAGCAACGAGCCTCCTACTCCATCTGAAATATGTCTGTGTAGGACCAACAAGCAGCATGTATGTGGTACAATCACCAGAAAAGGAAGGAATGGTGGCAGGAAAGCCACACGAGGTTCCAATTACCCAAACTCCGAAGCTATATGCGAATCTGGCTGAGTTCCCTATGGCTCCCCCTCCTTATCTATCAGAGAGCAACATCCCTCCCCAAGTTCGAATTCAAGCTCCAATCTTTGATGTCCAAGGAGGGACGTTGCATATGGAACCACGCCCCCTAACCGGACTATTGGAAGAAGGAGACACGCCTAATCTCGACCCTTTGTCTCAAGGGAGTCGACACCATGAAAGACAAGACTTGGGATCACCATCTGGAGATCTTAGGATACCCACACCAAAAGCAGGCGAAGAAGCTCCCCAGCCATATGAACTGGAACAGGACATATCTACCCCAATGAATCGAACCGAAAGAGAGTTGCAAGAGAGGATAGGGGCATTTCAACGAGGAAGACGAGCAATTTGGCCAAGATTAAGAGAGGAACGATTTATCAGAAGAGGCCGAACGGGATATGATGAAGATGAGATGAGGGAAGCACCAGAAGATACTACACACAGCTGACAAAGAAGGGACAGCAGTAGATGGCAGCAGGAGAGAGCTAGTGACACAGAAGGTGATATGGCAGATACCAAGAAAATAATCATAGTGAAGGGGACTTAACCGTAAGAAGCGAAGTTCTAGGATCCCCAGCAGAGGATGCGAGCCCAATGTTACCATTGATGACAGTGGGACGTGGAAAGGCAGGAGTGATATATCAACCTTGGACCCACAGAGACATGGAATCGTTGGTCTCAAAATTACCTCCTCTCTCAAAGGGAGGCCAGAAGTGGATCACTGAATTGGAGAAGTTCACTGCCCAAGATCACCTTTGCTTAGGAGATATGAGGGCTCTCATTGGAAGAATAGAAGGAAGACTGGAAACGAGAAATGTGGATCACCAGGCCCAATGTGAAAACTACCCTGATGAAACTACACTTAACACCAGATTAGAGCCAGATATTGGGCTGCCATCACTCATGTCTACCCAACTAAACGCAGCTTGGTACCCCTAACTAGCCTTAAGAAAGAAATAGAAGAGGAAATGCATGCTTTTCTGAAAAGATGTGAGAACGTATGGATGGAGAGCACGGGAGAACGCCACGATGCTTCTCCAGCGGTCATAATGCTGTGGAGAAATGCAGTAATCAAAGCCCTCCCAACAAGTGTACAGAAAGGTCTGGAAGAAATCGTGGGATTAGATACCAAGCCCACTGAAGAATGGAGAGAATATCTAATTCACTATGACCATAAATACAACAACACTACAAGGGAAAGTGAAGAAGAAATGAAAACATTGTCTAAAAGACTCCTGAAGATGCAACTGGCGGAAAAAGACATAGAAAATGTAAAAAACAAGAAGACAGCAAAGCAAATGGGACAGATGTCAGATATAGCCATACTAGCAGGAGAGGCTGGATGGACACCCCCACCTTACATGATGCAGGAATCAGCAGGATACCAAAATCCACGAAGGGGAAGAGGAAGAGGGAACAATAGGCCAAGAGGACAGGGAAATAGGAATAATGGCTGTTACAGATGTGGTCAGCTCACACACTGGATTAGAGAGTGTCCACAAGTGCAGCAACAATATACACAACAGTATTATTCCCCCCAAAATCAGCAGACATATCACCCTGAAAACAATACTCCACAATATCAGCAAGATTATGATGTAGGGTTGGTTGATCATGAAGTTACAGTGGAATTAAAAGACCAACAAAAGCCCCGCTGGCGCCCTCAATACAAATTGAAGCAAGAACAGATGGATGGAATTGGGAAAACCATTGAGGGGTTATTACAAGCAGGAGTAATTAGACCTGCCTCCTCAAATTGGAACAACCCCATCTTGCCAGTACCAAAGGCTGGAAACAAAGGATGGAGAATGGTCCATGATTTGAGGGAAGTGAATAATGCGACTAAGACTGCTAACATCCCTGTTCCAGATCCTTATGTAGCGTTGCAGAACCTAAATCCAAACCATAAGTATTTCACAGTCATAGATCTAGCCAATGCATTCTTTTGTTTACCATTAGATCCAAAAGTACAAAATGTTTGCTTTCACATATAAAGGACAGAGATACACTTATAATCGCATGGCACAGGGATTTAAAGACAGTCCAGGGTTATTCAATCAAGCCTTGAAGAAAGATTTGAGTGCTTTACATTTACCAGAGGGAGTAACTCTGATACAATATGTAGATGACCTCCTTCTGGCTGCACCAGATGCTGTGACATGTCTGTCTGTGACAAAACAACTGCTACTCCTATTAGCTAAAGTAGGATATAAAGTCAAACAAGAGAAAATACAAATTGCGAGGAGAACAGTCACCTTCTTGGGGAGAATGATTTCTGCAAACAGCCTCACCCTGACACAGTCACAAAGCTCTTCCATTCTCTCTCAACCAAAACCGAAAACAGTTCAACAAATGCTCGCATTCCTGGGATTTACAGGATACAGTAGGACTCACATACCGGACTATGTGAACCTGACACAACCATTGAGAAACATCGTTGCAGATGCTGGAAACCGCAATCTCACAGCCATTATGTTGTTGTCATTATGTTCACATACTATTTGCACACTTGTCATATTTACCTTCACATATTCCTGTATGAATGTGAATTCTGTTGACTTGAATCGTGCCACCTGCAGCTTCTCACAGACTTCATAGAATTCTTGTTCTTTTGTGAGGATGCAAGTATTCAAGCGCTCCATGGCATGGTAAGTTGAGTTCCACCTGGTTAAAATGGGCACTATCAGCTGACATCCTAGCTTCTCTTGAATGGTGTCAGAGGCTTGAGTGCTCCTGTTTTGCTTGTTCCAGAGAGCCTGACATTTGGCAAGCGTTGATCTCGATATTCTCTTGAATGGCTCTGACTGGGTCAATGCATGCTCAATGTCTCTGGTGGCAACAAGATTTAGAGAGTGGCAGGCACAGCGCTGGTGTGGAGGGAGGCTGTAATCTTCCTGTGTTTCCTCCAGGATGTCTGCTAGATTGATGAAGACAGGATGATCTTCCTCATCGTCTTCCTCCTCTTCTTCCTCATCTCTGTTTTCCTGGATACTCCTCTGAACTTCCGCGAATATACTAAAGGCCTTTATAAAGTTAGAAGCGTTATCGGTAGTCGTTAGAGTAAGCTTGTCTTTAATGTTGAATTCTCTGTGAACACCTTCAAGCATCTCGGCCAAAACATCAAAAGTGTGCCTCCCTACAATTCTACGGCAGGCTAATGCCCCAGAGCGGATGTTCAAGGAGTCCTCATCTATCCAGTGGACACTGACACCGAGGAAGCTCCTATTATTTGATGACCAGGCATCTGTGGTGGTGCATAGGTGACTCTGTTTGGACATTACATCAGTCAAAGCACTCTTCATGGAAGAGTATTCCTTGTTAAGAAGTTGCCCTAATGTTCGCCTTGAAATCAAATGCCTTGAGGGCAGAATTTCACTGAATAATTGTCTATATTCAGGTCTGTCCACAGTGTGGAGGGGGTGCATTCCTTGAACTATGAAGTTAAGAATCAGCGTATCGAAACGTTCCTGAGATATGATGGGTGTGCCCCCCCTGAAAAACTGTGACACGCTGGGTTGTAAGTCACTGTCTTCATCATTTGGCGTTAGACATCTCTTTTTGGCCCGAGCGCGCTCCTTGTCCAGCCATTCCATTTTATTTGGTTGGACCCTCTAAAGAAGAAATGATTGATTCATAATTATTTTGTGGTCCCAAACTCCCTAAAAGCTCTTATCTGTGTAAATAAGCCTTAAAACAGATTTGTGTAAACATCCTGTCTGGTAAGCTAGGCCATGAAATTACAATATCCAAGTTTCACTACTGCTCTCTAATGATAGTATTTAGTAGCACTCATCAGATTTGACTATATGGAAATTAAAGGCGCCAATAAAGTAACAAATGAACTGCAGTTGACAATTTTGATGAGTGTTAGGCTATGTCAAACAAATAGCTAGGCTTGGCCACATGAGCTTTATATGGCCATTGGCCAAGGACCTTGAACATCACTCATGTCTGAATATCTGAACCTGATAAAACACCAAGCTAATCGAATTTTACAATTATAAAAACTACATAAGCTTTTAAAAAAACACTAGGGCCTAGCCACTTGGCTAGTCCCTTCCCACCACACACTGGTTGCTAGTTAGCTGGGTAGCTTTCGTTTGACTAATTTAGATACAACACTTGGTTAAAGTGAGTTGGGATTTGCGTTTACATGCACACAAAAAAACGATTACTGACAATAAACGGGTATAAATAATGAATGAATTAATAAACCGTTTAAGGTGTATACATGCATTTAAGAAATCTGAATATTGACACACAGAAACCTAGGTGTGTTAAACGGGTTTTCATAAACCGATAACGGCAGTAAACGGATAAGGAATATAGGTTTATTCCGTTTACATGAGTACTTGAATAACCAGATAACTACAAAAACCCGATAATAATCGGTTTATTAGTGTGCATGTAAACGCGCTCAACTGAGTTGATGCTAGACATTGCACTTGGAGGGAAATTAGTGATTCACCTGAATGTGAGTTCTTACTTTTTGGATTGCAAAGCAGACATCTGAACACGTACTTTGTATCTGAGGATTCAACAAGTGTCATATATGTCTGAAGATAAGGCCACGGTGTGGTAGGGCCAGTTGGTTGATCTTTAGAGTGTGTAGAGGGGTCCGGCAGGGCTGTGTTCTGTCTGGGATGCTCTATGCACTCTCCCTAGAACCCCTCCTCTACAAAATACGCTCCAAATTCCAAGGGCTGTTTTTACCTGGAAACACGGTTTTATCTGCGTATGCGGACGACATCGTTGTTTTTATTAGTGACCAGAGGGATGCAGACATTTTAACCAATATTGTGACAGATTTTAGTTCAGCATCGGCAGCGAGTGTCAATTGGAAGAAGAGTGAGGCCCTCGCTGTCGGTGACTGGCGTGGCGGTCTCCCACGTCTTCCCCAGGGCATGACATGGAAAAGAGATGGCATAAAGTACCTGGGTGTGTTCGTAGGGAACACAAATATAGTCCAGAAGAACTGGGAGAACGTCACAGAGAAGATTGAGGAAAAACTGTCCAAATGGAAGTGGCTGCTCCCGCAGATGTCTTTTAAAGGTAGAGTGTTTGGTTTTAAACAACCTTGTGGCATCCCAACTGTGGCACCGTCTTACCTGTGTAGACCCTCCCTCAGGCCTACTGGCCCAAATACAAAAGAGATTGGTAGATTTCTTTTGGAATGGGCTACACTGGGTGCCACAGGGGGTGCTGTTTTTATCTAGAGAGGAGGGGGGACAGGGCCTTGTCCACCTGGCCAGCCGAACAGACACTTTTAGAGTGCAGTTTCTGCAAAGGTATCTTACCGGCCCGGCTGATTTGGTGTGGAGAGATGAGAGCAGCTGCATTCTAAGACGCGCGAGTAACCTGGGGCTGGATGCTGCTCTGTTTTTAACTGATTTAAACATTTTAAAGTTAAGTGGGCTACCTCCTTTTTATCAGGGTGTCTTTAAGTCTTGGGCCCTTTTTAACCATAAAAGGTGTCCAAAGACTGACTGTGCACTGGTTGTTAAAAGAGCCGCTGATTCATGGAGCCAGGCTGGACGTTAGCAGCAATGAGACACCAGGACTGACGATGGCGCTGTGCAGATCTGAGACCCTGTGCCTTCAGTAGGTGGTGGATGCAGTGGGGCCGGAGCTGAGCGATGCCCGGGCCTTGGGCTCTCTGCCTTGGGCTCTCTCCCTTATTTAACACATTATTTATAGTTAATGACCTCCAGATAAATCAAGTCATCATCCTTGTTGGTTTGTTGTCAGTGCAGGTTAGGTCCTGTGCTTATAATTAACTTCTGTTCTGTTGCTCTGATGTTTTCATCTATCAGCTGGTAACAATACCTTTCTTAAATCTTCTCAAACATGTATTAGCAAACTGATATAGATAAACAAATCTAAAAAACAGGTGTTTTATGCACAAAAACAGCTTTTATTTGTCCGTCAACTGTGGAAAAAAACTCAGATTTTGGAGGAAAATACAATTGTATGAAAAGACTGTAACTTTGGAAGTGCTCCACATAGTCTGACTCCAGTTTTTAATCAATTTGAGCTCAACTGTATCTTGCATTAAGGCACGAAACTAAGGATGTTTTACCCAATCTCCCCAACCTATTCCCTAATCCCTCAAAACGTACAATAATGCCAGTTGGTTATGGGTGAACCTTCCTTACTTGAACAGTAGCAATGTTGTCTCTGCAGAGTTTTTCTGACCCTTTCTCTCCGTAAAGCTTTTGAGATGGTTAATCTGCATCTGGGCAACACAAACACTTATCCCTGTCTCTTTAGTCACACACACACACACACACACACACACACACACACACACACACACACACACACACACACTCAGAATACTGAAATATCCAGCAAGGTTCACACCATGCTAACGTCCGTCTCTTTTATTCTTAAACGTCCTCTTCTTCCTCCTCCTGAGCTTCGCTGCACATCCTCTCTGGATCCTGCAGCTTGTGGATCTTTATCATTGTGGATTTTGGCAGATTGCTGAAAGACATAAAACACAGGTTCTTAAAAACACAAAGCCAGAGTAAGGAGAAGAGTAGAGCAGCGAGGCACTGTGGTAATTCAAAAGGTCTCCAGCCCGTCTAAGAGGTCAAACTGAAGCATTTCAAGGAGAACTTTCAAGTGTTTTCAGCCCCTTACTGCTGTGGTAAATTACATAAAGTGCATACAGTATAAACAGGACACTAATTATTGCTCTTCCTCATCCCGTTTCATTGCATTTTATGGTGCAGTAACACAACAAAAGAGCAAGAAATTGACAAATTTAAAATGGAAACAAAAGATCAGTTTCAAGAACTTTTCAAACCAAACTCAAAATTATAATGAAAATGTTTTCAAGGATTTCAAGCAACTGCAGGAACCCTGTTATTCAAACATGACTTATTTAATACATTTGTCTTTGAATGATATGAATGGGGAATCTGTTGGAAAATGACTAATAGAAAAAGATAGAATTATTCTAATAAATCATAATATTTCTTTATCAAGCTATAGAGACAATAATAATTCAAAAGTGCTAGAAATTTAAAATCCCTTTAAAATCATTTCACACAAATACAAAATTCATAACAAATACATAATTATATCAATTATACCTTTCACAATAAAAGCCCTAGATAAATATTATTCACAGGAATGTTTTGCATTTTTTCTGTCATTTATTCCTTGTTCCTTGTCTGTTTTGCTTCTCAGCTAGCTTTACAACTTCATTGTAAGTTTTGACTTTTAAAGAAGTCGTACATCAAAAAGACAACATGTTGGAAACTTTACACCATCTCGTAAACTTTACATTGTCCTTCCTGGTATTAATTCCCTGTTTTCACCCCCTTTCACCTTACCTATCCCTGCTGCAATATATTTCAAGCCGTCTTGTAGGTCTTCATATTTCCTCCCACTCTCCATGCAACCTCTCTTAGAACCCTTATCCTCAATCGTCCCTGCACTCTCACTTTATTTCCTCTTTTCTCGCTCCTGCCCTATATATTTCTTGTTCCCTCAACCCGTTTTACATTCATGCTATCATGTCTAGTCTGGTCTCATTTCATTACTTGCTCTCCTCCCTTGCCTCCTTCTCTCTCGTCTCACAGAGATGTGAGGAGCGTTGCCCCGGGTTCTGGCCTTGGAACAAGCGGTGGCCTTGTGATGCTCTGTTTGCTTTGCGAGGTGTTTTCTCACATAGCAGCGTTTCGTGTGTGTGTGTGTGTGTGTGTGTGTGTGTGTGTACCATGTACACGTCGAACTCGAGGCACCTGAAGGGAGAATCGGTGATCTACCACAGAGAGAGCATGAAGCAGAAGCTGGAGAACGAGCGCTCCCCCCCCCCACTCAGAGAGCGCATGTCACTCACTCCCCCCCATCCTCCCGGCCCGGGGGCATCACCTGCACAGGTCAGCAAACAAAGGTGTGTAACTTCAGACAAGAAAGACAGGAGTGACGGTTGAATGAATGTAGTATACGTACGGAGATGGAGAGCGTCTCGTTGTTATGGTCGAATATCATGGAGCCGCAGCAGTTCATCTTTATCATGAAGTTAATGAAATATAGCTTACACCTGACTGAGAGAGACCTGAAGGAAGAACAGAGGGATAATCAAACCTTATTATTGTTAAATAAGAAGAAGAAGCACATCTGTGTGTAGATTCCCTGCAGTACACTCTGAAGTGTGTCTGCCACTTTGAGTCCGTATTGTGCTGAGGTTCAGGTGTATATCAGTATTTAGTGGCTCCACTGTGTTTACATCATTTAATGTTCAAATAAGCAGCAATGAGGTTAAAACCCCTTATGTGTGTTTTTTTTTATAACTTACATTTTTATTAAGTTTTCACACACATAAGCAATACAGCAAACAAGGTACAAGTGAAGTAACAATAATAATAACACTAACACACTGTCTGGAGATGTTCTACTATTCAGTCCACTGTTCCATTTAACAGTCGTTCAGTTGGTGTCATGTCTCATATAAATGTTCCATGTTTCCCAGTTCTTTTCAAATACGTTCTCTTTGAGTCTCAACAGGTATGTCAATTTTTCCATAACAAGGATTTCCTGGACAATTTCCAACCACTGTTCCTGTTTTGGAGTATTTACATTGAGCCAGTTTCTTGTGACCGCTTTCTTACTTGCTGCGAGTAATACTTTAGTCAAGTACAGGTCTTCTTTCATTACAACCTCCTCAATATTCCCAAGATACATCACTGGACAAGTATTTGGGATTTCATATCCCAAGACAGTTTTTACAACTGAGTTAACATTTTGCCAGTATATCCTCATTTTTATACAGTTCCAGAAGATGTGTGCATGGTCTGCCCCCTTGCTTTAGGTTGTTGTATAGCGATTTGCCTAGATTTGATCTTTGGTGTTCTAAAGTAACGAGTTAGAATATTAGAATATTCATTTTGACTATCTGTATTCTAGCACTGAAGTCTAACGGAAGGGTAGACCACCTTTCAATATCTTTTTGAATGCTTTTTTCAATTTCGCTATAATTGTTTTCAACATGTCAGGAAGTGTTTTACTCAGAGTTACACCAAGATACTTCATTGATTTAGAATTCCATTTCAAATTATATGTATCTCTTATTTGTCGGGATGGAGAATAATTTAAGGTGAGAATTTGTGTTTTTGATATATTCAGTTTATACCCTGAATAGTTTTCATACGTTTCCAGTAGAGACATTAGGTGTGGGAAACATATATCTGGTTGTTCAAGAAAAACAATGACATCATCCGCGAATAGGCCAATGATATGTTCTGTCCCCCCTACATTGACACCCTGTAGTTCCTCACTCTGCCTTATTGCCTGTGCTAAAGGCTCGACATATAAAGCAAAAAGAGTGGGGGACAGACAACAACCTTGTCTTGTCCCCCTCTCCAACTGAATTGTATTGAACAGGCTTCCGTTTACTCTGATCTTAGCTGTGGGATCTTGATGAATAGTTTTAATACATTGGATTACCTTTTCATTGAAGCCATATCTCTTTAGTACCTCATACAAGAATAACCAACTAACACTATCGAATGCCTTTTCGGCATCCAAACTAACCAGAATTGTACTTGTGCCACTTTTTGGAGCGTTGTCCAGAATATGGAGAGTTCTTCTAATATTATCGTGTGTTTGGCGTCCTTTAATAAAACCAGTTTGATCTTCATCAATCAAATCTGGTATGAGGGCCTCAAGTCTTTTGCAAATAATTGATGTATATAGTTTGTAGTCTACATTTAAAAGTGAAATTGGCCTATAGTTTTTGGAGTCTTCTTTATCTTTGCCTTCTTTGGGTAGAACGGTAATAATTGCTTCCTTCCACAATGGAGGGGCCCCACCCTCGTTATGGGTCCAGTTAAAACAAGACAGAAGCAAAGGTGTTAGCTCCTTCTGAAAGGCCTTATACCATTCTGAAGGATACCCATCACTACCTGGTGATTTACTAGCCTTTAAGCTACTAATTGCAGCTTCTAGCTCCTTAACTGTAAATTGTGACATCATTGTGTCATTCTGTGTCTCACCAACAGTTGGCAGGTCAAGTGTGTCAAGAGAACTTCTTCTTGTCTTTTCATCAGCTGATAATGGTTTAGAGTAGAGTTTCTTGTAGTATTCTTCAAATATTCTTTCTATTTCATCTGGTTCGTGTGATAATTGGTTGGTTTGAGGGTTCTTTATTTTATGAATTGTGTTAATGGCCTGTTGTTTCCGCAGGCGTCTAGCTAAGAGTCTTGTTGCTTTTGGGCCTGATTCATAGTAGGTCTGCTTTACAAATCTTGCCCTCTTTTCTATATCTGTCCTGAGTATCTCATTTATCTCTTCCCTTATCTTCTGTATTTGTTGTAATACAGACGGATTTTCTGTATTTTTATGTTTCTTCTCCAGTTCTTGCAGTTTTTCTACTTTGTGTTTACAGTGGGGCAAAAAAGTATTTAGTCAGCCACCAATTGTGCAAGTTCTCCCATTTAAAAAGATGAGAGAGGCCTGTAATTTTTATCATAGGTACACCTCAACTATGAGAGACAGAATGAGAAAAAGAAATCCAGAAAATCACATTGTAGGATTTTTAATGAATTTATTTTCAAATTATTGTGGAAAATAAGTATTTGGTCAATAACAAAAGTTCATCTCAATACTTTGTTATATACCCTTTGTTGGCAATGACAGAGGTCAAACGTTTTCTGTAAGTCTTCACAAGGTTTTCACACACTGTTGCTGGTATTTTGGCCCATTCCTCCATGCAGATCTCCTCTAAAGCAGTGATGTTTTGGGGCTGTCGCTGGGCAACACAGACTTTCAACTCCCTTCAAAGATTTTCTATGGGGTTGAGATCTGGAGACTGGCTAGGCCACTCCAGGACCTTGAAATGCTTCTTACGAAGCCACTCCTTCGTTGCCCTGGCGGTGTGTTTGGGATCATTGTCATGCTGAAAGACCCAGCCACGCTTCATCTTCAGTGCCCTTGCTGATGGAAGGAGGTTTTCACTCAAAATCTCACGATACATGGCCCCATTCATTCTTTCCTTTACACGGATCAGTCGTCCTGGTCCCTTTGCAGAAAAACAGCCCCAAAGCATGATGTTTCCACCCCCATGCTTCACAGTAGGTATGGTGTTCTTTGGATGCAACTCTGCATTCTTTCTCCTCCAAACACGACGAGTTGAGTTTTTACCAAAAAGTTCTATTTTGGTTTCATCTGACCATATGACATTCTCCCAATCCTCTTCTGGATCATCCAAATGCCCTCTAGCAAACTTCAGACGGGCCTGGACATGTACTGGCTTAAGCAGGGGGACACGTCTTGAACTGCAGGATTTAAGTCCCTGGCGGCGTAGTGTGTTACTGATGGTAGCCTCTGTTGCTTTGGTCCCAGCTCTCTGCAGGTCATTCACTAGGTCCCCCCGTGTGGTTCTGGGATTTTTGCTCACCGTTCTTGTGATCATTTTGACCCCACGGGGTGAGATCTTGTGTGGAGCCCCAGATCGAGGGAGATTAGCAGTGGTCTTGTATGTCTTCCATTTTCTAATAATTACTCCCACAGTTGATTTCTTCACACCAAGCTGCTTACCTATTGCAGATTCAGTTTTCCCAGCCTGGTGCAGGTCTACAATTTTGTCTCAGGTCTCCTTTGACAGCTCTTTGGTCTTGGCCATAGTGGAGTTTGGAGTATGACTGCTTGAGGTTGTGGACAGGTGTCTTTTATACTGATAATGAGTTCAAAAAGGTGCCATTAATACAGGTAGTGGAGGACAGAGGAGCCTCTTAAAGAAGAAGTTACAGGCCTGTGAGAGCCAGAAATCTTGCTTGTTTGTAGGTGACCAAATACTTATTTTACTGAGGAATTTACCAATTAATTCATTAAAAGTCCTACAATGTGATTTCCTGGATTGTTTCCCCCATTCTGTCTCTCATAGTTGAGGTATACCTATGATAAAAAATTACAGGCATCTCTCATCTTTTTAAATGGGAGAACTTGCACAATTGGTGTCTGACTAAATACTTTTTTACCCCACTGTATAGCTAGCTAGCCTTTTTTTGTGATGTTGTCAAAGCGATTGGTTTCCCCCGAATAACTGCCTTCATACCGTCCCACAGTATTGCAGGGTTTACTTCCCCATTATCGTTCTCTTCTATATACCTTTTTATTTCTTCTCTTATCTGTTCCACATTTGCCTTATCGTTCAAGATGCCCAGATTTAGCCTCCATACAGTATTTATTTTCCTATTATTCAAGTGTATTGTCAAGCTAATCCCACTATGATCTGATATATCTGCCGCCCCGATTTTACACTCTGTGGCCCTGTGAATTTCACTTGTATTAATTAAAAAGTAATCAATTCTGGAGTAAACAGAATGAGGTACTGAATAGTGTGTATAGTCCCTTTTTAGTGGGTGAAGTTCTCTCCACACATCGATTAGTCCCATTTCCCGGACTGATGCATCAATAAACTTGGTTAGATGCTTCTTGCTTCTTTTTAGGCTTGTTGTGTCCAGGTTATGGTTCATGACCACATTACAGTCCCCTCCACATATCAAAATACCTTCAGTTTCTATAGCAATAATGTCAAACAGAGTTTTGAAAAAGCATTTTGTACTCTCTGGGGGGGCGTATACATTGATCATTGTCACCATTCTGTTTTCTAGCTTTCCTTTAATTAATACAAATCTCCCTTCATTGTCCCTATCTTCTTTAAGGCATTCAAATTGAACTGCATTCGCAATAAGGATAGCCACTCCTCTCTTCTGGCTAGGTTTATAGGAACTGTAAAATGTATTCCTAAAACCAAAGCGTTTTAGCTTTTCATGTTCTTGTTGAGGCAGGTGAGTTTCTTGTAAAAATAGTACTTGAGCCTTTTCTTTTTTCAATTTAGCCAGGACCTTGCTCCTCTTAACTGGGTTATTCATCCCATTTACATTAAGTGACACCAGTTTTATATTATTATATGGCATTTAAATGCTCCAATCTCGTGTTACATTCTTTAACCTCCAGACAACTTAAAACTGCACAGACCTGAACATCTGGACAACATGTGCTAACTGAAAGAAACAAAGAAAAAACAGTTAACTCCCAAGGTAGGGTGATTCTTCGCCACCCTGAGTCCCCATTGGTAGGCAGAGGGGAGATCCTCCTCCAGGAGGGCCCCTCACTAGAGGTGAAACACGCCATTTCACACATCGTAGTAGTCCAACATCGTCCGATAGCATGTATTTTGTATTCCAAATGAAGTCTTTAACATTGGTCTTACTTATTTTGGCCCCTTATACCAGCGTAAAAATAAATCAATCAAAATTAAAGTAGCTGCCCTGCCAAACCATCCTATTTGAATTGAAGAGGGGAAAGAAAAAAGGAAGATATCCTTCAAAGTGACTTGCAGATATTTTTGCCATGTATAACGGTTTAAGACTCACATCACGGGCAGAAGTGGTTTATCAGTCATTTAAATCATTTAAACATGAACTTCTCACAGCTGTTTTCATTAAGGGGCCAAGAAAGTTTCACATACCGTCACAAAGTAAAGAGTAAAGATTAGTTGGGGGGAATCCGCTGAAACTCCTGTAATCTATGCTCAGTCCTGAAGTCGCGTATTTCCTTACTGATACTTTGAAGCACCGAGCACATGTTTTCTGCAGAGTTGTCGTTAGCGCGCTGATCGTCGTCCATTTCTGGTGTATTCTCCCTTTCTTGTGTGTCACGTTTTGTTTGACTTCTAGTCGTTACTCCCCTATTCATTCCAGAGTAAAATTACTATGAATTGTTCAACAAATAGTGAATTTAGGGGGGTTGATTCTAACTTGCTATCGGGAGCTCGAGCTCATGCAGCCATCTTGTCGTCTTGCTCCACCGGAAGCCCTTATGTGTGTTTTAATTAACTTATTTGTTTTTGTTATTGTATGCACTACCTCACTCACAATGGACACTTTTAGAGTGGGAAGCCTGAATGTCAATGGAGCCAGAGAGCTAAGAAAGAGAGCCTTAATTTATCAAACGGCAAGAAAAAAACATGTCGACGTGCTTTTTTTACAGGAGACGCACAGCGACGTTGTTAAGGAGAATGACTGGAAAAAGGAGTGGGAGGGGGAAGTCATTTTAAGCCACAACACCTCTCTCAGTGGAGGGGTGGGCTTCCTTCTCTCCAAGTCTTTTAATCCTGTCTCACTGGAGGGTCGAGCAGTTTATCAAGGGGAGGTTGCTTTTAATAAAAGCACGGTTTGACCTTTTTACGGCTGTTTTTATAAATGTGTATGCTCCAACAAACGGTGCAGAGAGGAAGCTGTTTTTACAAAAAGTTAATGATGTTTTAAACGGCTGTGTCGCGGAGGATTTTTTATTCTTGGGTGGGGATTTTAATTGTACGGAAAATGCATCTCTAGATCGCAACCATGCAGAGCCGCACCCAGCATCCCAGCATGCTCTGAGGCAGCTGGTCCACTCCCACGGCGTGGTGGATGTATGGAGAAGGATGCACACAGACGATAGGCAGTACACCTGGTCCCACATCCGAGAGAATAGGATTTCATCAGCCAGACTAGATCGCATTTATTGCTTTAAGCATCATTTTAATACTTCTAAAATGTGCAGTATACTCCCTGCTGGTTTTACAGATCACTCTTTGCTTCTATGTAATGTTTTTATTAGAAATGTTTTACAGAGAAGTGCTTATTGGCATTTTAATTCGGTTTTAACATTTGATAAACATTTTAAAGAGGCCCTTATTTATTTCTGGAGTGTTTTTAGACAGAGGAAGGGAGAGTTTAGCAGTCTTAGGCAGTGGTGGGACCATGGTAAGACTGAGATAAGAATGCTCTGTCAACAGCACACCCTCAATGTCACACAGGACAACATCAGATCTATGAAAGACCTGGAGAGTGATATAGTGGAACTAGAAACAATACGCGATTCCACAGGAGATCGAGGATATATTGAAATCCTCAAAGAGAAAAAGATGGCTCTAGCCAGCCTGCTGGACGTTAAAGTTCAGGGGGCACTGGTCAGGTCCCGGTTCCTAAACATAAATGAGATGGATGCCCCCACTAGTTTCTTCTTCGGCCTGGAGAAAAAGAATGGACAGAGGTGGGTAATCCACTCACTGCTGTCAGACACAGGGCAGGAATTAACAGAGCCAAGCCAGATCAGGACGCGAGCTGTGAGCTTTTATTCCAACCTTTACACGAGCGAGTACAATGAGGACGAAACGCTCTCAGAGGAGTTTTGTGCGGAACTACCTCAGGTCTCTGAGGAGGCCAACTTGCAGCTTGCAGGGCCGTTGACGATGCAGGAGTTGCAGGCCGCACTGCAAGGCATGCAGGGACGGCGGGCTCCTGGCATCGACGGCCTCTCGGTAGAGTTTTTTAAAGCCTATTGGGACATCTTGTCACATGACCTGTTTGACGTTTTTAATGAGAGTCTGGCCTCTGGCTCTATGCCAATGTCCTGCAGCAGAGCGGTGATCACGCTGCTGCCAAAAAAGGGAACTTGCAGGATATCAAAAACTGGCGCCCTGTGTCTTTGCTGTGTGTGGATAACAAGCTTCTGTCCAAGGCTTTGGCCACCAGGCTGGGGAGAGCTATTGAGCAGGTCATCCATCGGGACCAGACCTACTGTGTGCCCGGCAGGTCCATGGTGGACAATGTTCACCTGATTCGAGATGTTTTGGAGGTCTCCAGCTCATTGGGCATTAATACTGGTCTGATTTCTCTAGATCAGGAAAAGGCTTTTGACCGCGTCGAGCACAGCTTCCTCTGGAAAGTAATGGAGAAGTTTGGGTTCAGCGCTGGTTTCATAGCTAAGATCAAAGTGTTGTACAATAAGATTGAGAGTGTGCTGAAGTTCAACAGTGGGCTGTGTGCTCCTTTTAGAGTGTGTAGAGGGGTCCGGCAGGGCTGTGTTCTGTCTGGGATGCTCTATGCACTCTCCCTAGAACCCCTCCTCTGCAAAATACGCTCCAAATTCCAAGGGCTGTTTTTACCTGGTTTTAATGGAAACACGGTTTTATCTGCGTATGCGGACGACATCGTTGTTTTTATTAGTGACCAGAGGGATGCAGACATTTTAACCAATATTGTGACAGATTTTAGATTAGATTTTTTCACTAACTACATCAGTGGTTGATGATAGGTTTTGCATTTGACACATAGTAGGAAGTTTAAATGTATTGTAATTAGATAGTGAATATTAAATACATTACACATATTAATTTTCACAAACATATCGTAAATAATATTACGTTCTATTTTAATATTTTATTTTATCCCCTTGACGCCTTAATTTAAATGCAATTATGTTAAAAATTTTATTTTATGTGTTTTTGCTTTCAAGCAGATGCTAAATTAAGTGGAGATTATTAATTTCAATTTAGCACATAGAATAGATATAATTTTGGGTATGATGCAAATTAGCGACAACAGGCATTAATGGATCAAATAGTAATTAAAACACATTTCCCATCTCAGGCATGTAATTCATTTTATTGATGCCAACATATAATTAATTTAAATAGTATTAATTTCATGACAATATGTCAACAGACATGCAAAACTCATGACAATGACAACAAAACAACAATAAAAAAACAGCGTGTAGAACTGTGTGTAATAGAGAGAGTGTGTGTGTGTGTGTGTGTGTGTGTGTGTGTGTGTGTGAGAGAGAGAGAGAGAACGAGAAAGAGAAAACACTTAGAGAGAACAAAGGATGTGCCGAGCTGTCTTACTCATGAACTCAGCTGTCAAAAACTCATGACATCATTAACCATTCATTATAACAATGAAAACAATAACAATAACAAGAACAAAACAGCTAAGGTGTCTCACTGATGGAAATCTCTGAAGCAGTTGTTATTTTTGTTCAGGCACAAGTGAACATTGCACTTCGAACATTTGATCACAGTCTGTCCCCTACAGTTTGGGAGTTTGCAGCGCTGTCGTGAACTTTCAACCACTGGCCAGTGACCCACAGCATCTGCGCGGACTTCCTGTGCTGGTATGGCCTTGGCTGGGCCTCTGTGTCTTTTCCTCTCAAAGTCTCTTTCCAGATCTGATGAAGGGCGTCCCCTCTTCTTCTTGGACAAGTCCTTGCCCTGCATGCAGAGAGCTTGTGCAACTGATGTTCTGAAGGACAGCAGATCCCTCTGCTTCTTCTTCGGGATATTCAGGGATTCAGAATCACGTCGATACAACAGCCAGCTGTTGACAATGGCCATATCCACAAAGTGGAAAAAGAACCTATGGTAGTACTTCTTTGACCTAATGTGGATGCGATAATAGGCAATAAGTGCATCAAGAGCATCAACGCCACCCATGAATTTGTTGTACAGGCTAATGATGTTTGGGCATTCCACAGTCATTTTCTTCTTTTGCTTTCTGTCCCATCTTTCCACAGTGGAAACAGGCTGGGCACTGGCAAAAGTGCTGGCAACAATCACCCCTCTGTTGTCAAACCATTTCACAGCTCTTATTTCCACTTTTTCCACAACAGCCTGTTTCTCCTCGAATGTCCCTCTGCCCTTCTTCTTCATTTCTCCGTCCGCAGTGAAAGTGCAGCCTTGGAGTCGATTCTGCCGCACTGTGCCAAGGGCAGGTATCCCGTTGTTTGCCAGAGCTACAAACAACTGCAATGAGGAAAACCAGTTGTCAAAATATAGCAGGTGATTGAGTGCACCCTGAATGACTTGTGCAAGCTTTAGCACGATGTTTCCGCTTGCCCCAATGTCTGGCCCGTTTGGTGGAGGGTCAGATTTCCCTGCAAAGATGTCAAAGGAATGCACCAGCCCCTTTGTGTCACAAAGCACAAATATTTTGTATCCCCATTTGTGTGGCTTGCTGGGGATATATTGCTTGAGACTTGATTTGCCTTTGAAAGGCACCATTTGCTCATCGACACAGAGCATTTGATCTTGCGGGAGAGCCTGGAATTTGGGAAGAAGTGCATCAATCAGTGGCCTGATTTTGAAAAGTCGATCCTCGTTGTTTGGTGTCATGTTATTGTTGAAGTGGATGTAATGTTTAATTGCCTCCCATCTGTCACGAGGCATCACATCAGCCACATGTGGTAGTCAACATGCACTGGACCAGTACATTCGGGATCGAGGTAAGTGCAGAATGCTCATGTAAACGACTGTGCCAATGAACTGTTCCAGTTCATTACGATCCAATTTCAGCGCACAGTTTGGATTTTTTTGGGTGCAGTATAGATTGCTCTGTTCCACAATACTGTCTAGAAGCTCTGTATCGAAAAAGTCTCTGAAGTATTGGATGGGCAGTCTGACTGCATCGGCCTCAGGAAGAGCATCTTGCCAAACTGGCACTTCTTTCGGTCTTCTGGCTGTCTTCCACTCTACCCTCTGTCTTTTTTGTTTTGTAGCAGCTGCTGTTGTAGCAGGTGCTCTCGCAGCAGTAGCTGCAGAACTGGTGCTAGGGACCGCATCAGAGTCTCCATCAGTGCTGCCACTGTCATCACTGCTGCTGCTGCTGCTGCTTTCATCACCTGGTGTAAAAAAAAAAAGTCACTATTGAAAAGAGCAGACATTTTTAGTACAGAGTACAGTTGTAAGACAGAAAAGTTCTTTGAAAACAGCTTTCCATACTTCGAGGTCAAGCTAAATGAAAGAAATAAAAGGTCACTATTGAATGCAGACATCTTTATTTACATAATACAAAACATGTACTCATTGTGACATCCACAAATATTAGGCTAACAACAAAGAGCTGCACAATATTATAAGAATATTCAGCGTTTTCCCACAGACTTTTCTGCCAGCCTCGCAATGTATGGGAAACACTGTTATTATAACCTTATTACTACTATTCTCATCACCTGGTGCAGGTCTATATTCCTCATCCTCATCACTGTCTCCACTCTCACTCAGACAACTGTCCTCACTATCTGATGGTGGAACCCTGGTTTGTACTCCAGGAGTTCGTTTTCCATAAAACATGGATGTGTTCATTTTTTCTTCTGAGTAAAAATAAAGGGCAAAAATTGCATTTATATTCAACATTGTAATTTTATAAGGATTATAGAAAGTTACAAGAAATGTATTGTCTCTAGAAATTGTGTATGACTACCGCTAAATATAGTATTGTTTAGATCCGGCCGAATGTAGCCAATATCCAAATTTGGTTTTGATACATTAAGTAGTTTTTGAGAAAAATGATGTCCTCATATGAGGACAATGGGTCTATCATAAGCATTAAAAATATTATTTGATTTTTGGCATCACAAGGTGCCAATTAGTCTAAATTAAAATTTTAGCTTTGTACAATAAGTATTTCTCTCAAAAATCAATGTCCTCGTATGAGGACAATGGGTCGATCTTGGTATATGACAGACATAGACACCATTGGTTTAAAAGTACAAAACAGTTTATTTTAATAGGTAAATATCAATATGTATCACATCAAATTGAATCAGCTATTCATTTAAAGCCCTTAACATGGCTTTACAAAAATAAAACCGCATAGTCATGCGAATCAGAACCACAAAACACTTAACAGAATTCATTTCAAGCTTCAAACAAACCGTATGTATCCAAACTTTTAGTGATCTAAACTTTTAGTGAACGTCATAGCATCATTCATGTTTCAAGAGAGCTAAAAAAAAGCCAGTGTGAAAAGCTGCAAAGCAGTTGCGTTCACTCGTCAAACAGAGGAAACATTGCATGTCACGCATTGCACACGGGATTTCCCAGTGCAGCCTTTCATTCTGCACCGCATTGGGTTTTTCAGAGGAACCATGTCTGGAAGATGGGCAGCAGTGGATCGCACTGAGACATGGGGGATTGGAGCAACACGAGAATTTTTCTCAGGTGGTGGAAGGAGATTTTCATTTTCCACGTCACACTTGCTGAGGAATACCTGAGCCACTACCATGCGAAACTCCAGAAACTGCATGATCGCTTTCCTTGGTGTTCCACTTTCTTGGCGATCCTTGCGGTACAGGATCCAGCTGTTGGCCAGTGCCAGGTCGGTGAAGTGCATGCGAACAGTCCACTTCTTTGTTCGGACACCCATTCTGTAGTAGCTGATCATTCTGTCTGACATGTCAACACCTCCCATATTTGTATTGTATTCGCGCACAACACTCGGCCTTGTGACAGTGACATATATTTTGTCCTTCTTGGACCACCGCCGGCATTGGTCTTCTGGCTGCTCTGCATGGACAGTGGAGAGCATCATCACTGGCTTATTGTCGTACCACTTCACCACACACACTTTCCCATCTTCCCTGGTTACTGCAGCAGAGGTACCTCTTCCTTGGATTTTCAAGGTTTTGTCATCTGGTAGCTTACTCACTGCTTGTGAGACACGGTTCTTCATCACAGTGCCAGTAAGATAGATGTGATCCTTCAGCATAGTATCCACCGCTGCAGTGGAGGTGAAGAAGCGATCACAGTACACTTTCGTGCCGGCAGTCAGGGTTTCAGACAGACGTTTGATGACGAGCGATCCTAGACCCAATCCATCAGAGTCCGGAACCTGCAATGCCAGTGCCTGTGAGCCTTGGTACACCTCAAAGTCTAGCACGAGACCATCCACCGATGCCATCACGAAGTTCTTCATCCCAACTGGATTTGGCTTTAGTGGCAAATACATCCGGAATGGGCAAGCGCCTGTGAATGGTATCATCTGCTCGTCTATGGAGACGCACTCTGGATGGATCTGCAGGCGGCAGCCGGCAAGTATGCGATCCATGTATGGCCTCACCTTCCAGAATCTGTCGATTCTCTTCTGTTCTTCTGGAACGTCATTGTCAATGACCACTTTCAGATGGCTCCGTAGTTTGAAGAATCGATCTTGTGTGATTTTTTTTCAGTAATGGCAGGGATTCGTAGAGCATTGGACCAAAACATTCTCATCTGTGGATAAGGCACGCAAGACATCAAGATTGCTGCTCCAAAGAAGTGATACATCTCATCCACTGATGTGTTGAGAAATCTCCCAGTGTTAACGAGTGACATGGCATTTGTGCAGTCAGCGATTAGTTTCATCAACTCTGAGTCGATGTACTGCTCCACATAATTCAGTGCCTGCCAACTTGCCCGAACATCTTTCAGTACAGTGTCATCTTCAGCTTCGAAGTGGACTAAGTTTGGTTTAAATGGAGTATATCTCCAGCGCTGTACACGTCCAGCAATCCTAGATTTTGGCCTGGGCTGCCCATGTCCGTGCTCTTCCAAAACCAGCTCTAATAAGAAAGACAGAACACAGTTTATTTATTATGCAGTCGGGATTGTTAACGTTAAAGTGGCTGATTGAGCTGAGAGATTGTGATGATAATAATAACAACAACAATAATAATAATAATAATAATAACCATAATCATAATAAACAATATTAGCAATAGTAATAACAATAATAATGACAATAATAATTATAAATATTTTTTAGCTCACCATCATTCTCAATATGTTTACGGCCATGTTCATTCTCAGAGTCTTCGGCTGCATTAGGTGCATCAGGTATGTATTCTTCATCTGAATCATCTCCAGGTGCTGGATCATCAGAGTCAGAGTCAGACTGCTGTTCTTCCATTAGCTTAGCTGCATGCATATCGACTTCATCTTCATCATCTGACAGTTCCTCAACGTCAGAATTCTCTACAATTGCCATGAGCAATTCTTCTGCCCTTGACAATGACAGCTTTCCTATAATAACAGCATGACAGAATAAAGTCCAAATCAAAATCTGTACCAGACATAGAGGATGCAACATGTATATAGTATATGATGCAGACTAGCTATCAAGCTTGCTTGCTAGCTCTAACTGTAGAACTATAGCTAACTGTGGCTACTGTAGCTAACTGTATTGCATCGCAAACTATAAAATTGTGAAGAAGGCATATAGGAAACCTTTATGTTAGCAAATGTGCCACTTAAATTAACTAAATAACTTATTTACAACTGTAATCTCTTCTGAATCTTCCCAACTTTAGCTAACCACATGGTAAAATAATGTAATGGTGCAATTAATCGTGATCGTCCCAATGTCCTCATATGGGGACGTGGCATTTATTGAGTCTCTAGCCTGCTATTTTTAATTAAATGTGTCAAATTTTCATATCATATGAAACTAGAGACATTATTCTACACAAATACATGGGTTTCATTTATGAAATATAAATAAAACATTACCTTTCTGCTGTTTGTTTCTGGAGCTGCTGTAAAAGTCTTTCGTCGATATCCCCGCCATTTTGTTTCTTACTGAAATTGGTGTAATGTTGTAATAACACCACAAGGTGGTGCGGGCAGTGTCCCTCAATGTGGTCAACAGGTCAATGTTAAAAAAAAATGAGTATCATGTTCCTGAGAGGCAAAAATGTAATGTCCTCATATGAGGACGCAGGGTCTCAGGAGGAAGTCGTACATCAAAAAGACAACATGTTGGAAACTTTACACCATCTCGTAAACTTTACATTGTCCTTCCTGGTATTAATTCCCTGTTTTCACCCCCTTTCACCTTACCTATCCCTGCTGCAATATATTTCAAGCCGTCTTGTAGGTCTTCATATTTCCTCCCACTCTCCATGCAACCTCTCTTAGAACCCTTATCCTCAATCGTCCCTGCACTCTCACTTTGTTTCCTCTTTTCTCGCTCCTGCCCTATAGAGCTCCTGCAGATGATGTCATATATGCTGGTCACGTGACGAGATACGACAGGGGCAGCCATTTTGGCAGTCATCGCGGCAGTAAATTGACAGGCACTGGCAGACTGTCAAGGATGGTGGATAACTGCTGTGCACCAGGTTGCACAAATAGGCGTGGGAAAAAGAAAGGTGTATCGTATTATCGCATTCCTAAAGACGCGGAGAGGAGGGAGAAGTGGATTGGAGCGATTAAAAGAGCCAGGAGCCTTCAGAAAAAGACTGAAAGATGGGACCCCCCGGCCGTTGGCTTTCGCTTATGCAGTGATCACTTCATATCAGGTGGGTGAAGGAATACAGTACAATGCTACAAAAAGTTTCTGGTCAGTTTAATTAAATTTAATTAGTTTAATTTAAGAAGTAGCACCCAGTTATTATAGCTAACGGACACTGTGATGTCCCTTTTTAACTCAACAAGTGTGGCTCTGGCGCAGCCTAGCCAGTTAGCAAGTTAGCTTGTAGCAAGCTAGTGGTAAACAAACCCGTGTTGAAATATTCCTTCTTATTTTGTAGGGAGAAAGAGTGATAATCCGTTGAGTCCGGATTTTATCCCCTCAATTTTCGATTACCTTCCATCTCCAGAGAAGAGGAGACATAAAACGAGACTGGAGGTTTTTAACAGAAGGCAGAAGGCTAAACTGCACAAAGTAGAGCAGGCAAAGATATCTGCTAACGTGACACTGCCTATCAAACTGGAATAATTTAATACTTACCCTTGCAGTGATGATGCCGAAGTTTTTGGATGTAAGACTCCACAGTTGAATGTTGTTTACGAAGCCGGACTGACACCATTTGTAAGCCTCCAAGCTTTTGTACGCTCTGAGGGAGTCTCCTGAGTACACTGATGGAAAGCTTACAAGATAGCTGTGGATGTCTGCGTAGCGCAAGTCGGGTACATCGTCTTCAGAGCAGGAGGTTATGCTCTTGAAAAGCACACCGGGTGAATTATATGGGTCGCTTATATTTAATCTCTCTAATTTTGTCTTT